>NC_138769.1:215777189-215979689 GCF_965119305.1 Pelophylax lessonae | reverse complement strand
TAAAAAACCCAGCAGTGATTAAATACCACTATTATTATTACTACAATCTATTTGTGTGAAAAAATGATAAATATTTCATATGGGTACAGTGTAGCATGACCGCGCAATTGTCATTCAAAGTGTAAGAGCGCTGAAAGCTGAAAATTGGCCTGGATGGGAAGGGGGTGAATTAGTTAAGTCTATCTAGATTGGAAAAAAAATGTTATTTTACAAAGATTTCTGTCTAACCATGTGTGGGCTGTGCATAGTAGGAACATTTATCTGCAAATGACACACACATACATATATATATATATATATATTACATGTTTATACTGTATATTATAACCCCAATGCTGAGCACCAGCCCCCCAGATCGGTCACGCTCACACACATAGAACACATGGATGGCACACTCACCCCACAGTCCCATTCTCCTCTGTAAGTGCACTAAGCTGGCTCAGCAGACATCCATGACAGCTGCTATGGCAACAACCCAAGCTGTCACTCCCGCCCGCCCCCTAATGGTGCTCTTACCTCGGGGCTCCCGCAGCAGCTGCTGGTATGTGTGTACGGACGGGGCTCCGGGGTCTGACCCCCCTCCCTTCCCCCTACATACAACCTCCTACCGGGAACAGCCGCCGCTCTCCTTCCAGCTAAGCCTTCAACAGCCTCCGCAAAGCTGTTTCATCGCCATGGAGACCGAGATGGGTGACGTCACATCGGATCTCGCGAGAAGCAGGGAAAAGAGCAGCGTTGGTGTTGTAGAAAAGGGAGCGATTGATTGTAGCGCACGTGCGGAAAGAGGAAGGGGGCGGGGTGCCTATTAGATGGGTACTGGATGTTCTGATGATTTCATATAGAGTGACTGGACAACAAGCAATGGCTTAGGAAAACATTGTGATAAGGGGGTTTACTTTTATATAAAAGAAGGGTGAGTCTGGAAGCTTTTCACCTGAGGCTGAAAACACAACCATTAGTAGGCTGGATTAACCACTTAAGCCCCGGAAGATTTTACCCCCTTCCTGACCAGGCCCTATTTTGTGATTTGGCACTGCATTACTTTAACGGACAATTGCGCGGTCGTGTGGCGCTGTACCCCAGTAAACAAAATTTACGTGTTTTTTTTCCCCCACAAATAGAGCTTTCTTTTGGTGGTATGTGATCACCTGTGCAATTTTTTTTTTATTTTTTGCGCTATAAACAAAAAAAAAGCGACAATTTAAAAAAAAAAACAATATTTTTCACATTCTTATATGACATTCTCAAAAATTTTTTTTAAAAATCAAAATTTTTTAACATTTTAGGCCAATTTGTTTTCCGCTACATATTTTTGGTAAAAAAAAAAAATCGCAATAAGCGTATTTTGATTGGTTTGCGCAAAAATTGCGTCTACCAACTAGGGGAAAGATTTATGTCATTTTTATTTATTTATTTTTTACTAGTAAAAAGGCTAGCGCTAGACTAGGCGTCGATCTGTGATTTTTTTGCAGGACTGTGACATTGCGGCGGACAGATTGGACCCCTAACTGACATTTTTGGGGGTACCAGTGACATTACTACAGTAATCAGTGCTAAAAATATGCACTGTTACTGTAATAATGACACTGGCAGGGAAGGAGTTAATACTGTTGGTGAGCGAGCGCCGTACATGTACGGCAATTTGCCTGTAGGAGCCAGCCTGCCTTAGTACATCTGCGGCGGCTGGTCGGAAAACGGTTAAGGGCTCCTTAACCACTTCGCCCCCGGAAGGTTTTACCCCCTTAACCACTTGCCAACCGCTCACGTTGAGCCTACTGCGGCAAAGTGGTTCGTTATCGTCCAGCGACGTAGACCTACTTCGCTGGACTCCTCCCCTTGTGGGCGGCGCGCGCGGCCGGAAGACTCGCTCCCGCTGTATTCAGTCACAGCGGGAGTCAGGCCAGGGGTGGAGAGGCCATGATCACCGCCGCTCTTCCCCGATCGTCGGGGATCGAGTGTGGAGATCCGCCCGCTTGTGTAAACAAAGCGGGCGGATCTCCTAAGTGATAGGCAGGGACAGATTACAGGATTCAGCATAGCTGAACCTGCGATCTGTCCCTGTGTCACACATCCCCCCCCCCCCCACACATGTCAGTAAGCACCAGGCATACATTAACCCCTTGATCACCAATAAAAGTTAATCCCTTCCCTGCCAGTGTCATTTTTACAGTAACAGTGCATATATATAGCACTGATTACTGCAGTAATGTCACTGGTACCCCCAAAAGTGTCAAAAATGTCAGTCAAGGGTCCGATCTGTCCGCCGCAATGTCGCAGTCCCGCAAAAAAAATCGCAGATCGCCGCCATTACTAGTTACAAAAAAAAACAATAAAAATGACATAAATTTCCCGTAGTTAGTAGCAGCGATAACTTTTGCGCAAACTAATCAAAATACGCTTTTTTTTTTTACCAAAAATATGTAGCAGAAAACAAATTGGCCTAAAATATTAAAAAATTTTGATTTTTACATTTTTTTGGGGGGAATTTCATCTAAAAAAATGTAAAAAATATTGTTATTTTTTCAAAATAGTCGCTCTTTTTTTGTCTAGTGACCCAATCCTTTACTTCACATGTGTCAAACACAAAGCTTGCGGTCCAGATCCTGCTCTCCAGGCCTTTTCATGTGGCCCTTGCCTTTCTTCTGTAGCTCCACCCCCAGCTTCTTCTTAGCAGCAGCACAATATAAGGAGGGTGCATTGTGATGTAAGGGAGGGTGGGGGACTCGTGACTACTGATTGTGGGGGGGGGGGGCTCTTGACATCTGATGTAAGTGGGATGGATTGCTCTGGACATTGGCTTATAATTATTATGAGAATAATACAATTTTATGCCAGTTGGAAAGGATAGTCACACGCCACTGGTATCATTCACTAGAAACTTTACTGGAGACCACCATGGCACAACCATGTTCTGTCTGAGCAGTCTCCAATAAAGTTTCTTGTGAATAATACCAGCGGTGTGTGACCCCTTTTTTCAGACTTGTATAATTTGCTACAGGAGTGTGAATGGGCTCTGTGAATGTCTGCACCTGCCTTTCACAGCTTATGTCTTAAGTTATTACTAAAACCAGTAATAATAGAATGCAGAGACAATCATTTAATGTGATAAAGAATAGATACATTTATATCATGTTACAGATACAACCGGCCCTTTGAGGGCAACTATAATGCTGATGCAGCCCACAATGAAATTAAGTTTGACACCCCTGCTTTACTTACTCATTTACAGTGCCTTGCAAAAGTATTCGGCCCCCTTGAACTTTTCGACTTTTTGACACATTTCAGGCTTCAAACATAAAGATATAAAACTGTAATTTTTTGTGAAGAATCAACAACAAGTGGGACACAATCATGAAGTGGAACAAAATTTATTGGATATTTCAAACTTTGTTAACAAATAAAAAACTGAAAAATTGGGCGTGCAAAATTATTCAGCCCCTTTACTTTCAGTGCAGCAAACTCTCTCCAGAATTTCAGTGAGGATCTCTGAATGATCCAATGTTGACCTAAATGACTAATGATGATAGATAGAATCCACCTGTGTGTAATCAAGTCTCCTTATAAATGCACCTGCACTGTGATAGTCTCAGAGGTCCGTTTAAAGCGCAGAGAGCATCATGGAGAACAAGGAACACACCAGGCAGGTCTGAGATACTGTTGTGGAGAAGTTTAAAGCCGGATTTGGATACAAAAAGATTTCCCAAGCTTTAAACATCCCAAGGAGCACTGTGCAAGCTATAATATTGAAATGGAAGGAGTATCAGACCACTGCAAATCTACGAAGACCTGGCCGACCCTCTAAACTTTCAGCTCATACAAGGAGAAGACTGATCAGAGATACAGCCAAGAGGCCCATGATCACTCTGGATGAACTGCAGAGATCTATAGCTGAGGTGGGAGACTCTGTCCATGGGACAACAATCAGTCGTATACTGCACAAATCTGGCCTTTATGGAAGAGTGGCAAGAAGAAAGCTATTTCTTAAAGATATCCATAAAAAGTGTCGTTTAAAGTTTGCCACAAGCCACCTGGGAGACCAAACATGTGGAAGAAGGTGCTCTGGTCAGATGAAACCAAAATCAAACTTTTTGGCAACAATGCAAAACGTTATGTCTGGCGTAAAAGCAACACAGCTCATCACCCTGAACACACCATCCCCACTGTCAAACATGGTGGTGGCAGCATCATGGTTTGGGCCTGCTTTTCTTCAGCAGGGACAGGGAAGATGGTTAAAAGTGATGGGAAGATGGATGGAGCCAAATACAGGACCATTCTGGAAGAAAACCTGATGGAGTCTGCAAAACACCTGAGACTGGGACGGAGATTTGTCTTCCAACAAGACAATGATCCAAAACATAAAGCAAAATCTACAATGGAATGGTTCACAAACATATCCAGGTGTTAGAATGGCCAAGTCAAAGTCCAGACCTGAATCCAATCGAGAATCTCTGGAAAGAACTGAAAACTGCTGTTTACAAATGCTCTCCATCCAACCTCACTGAGCTCGAGCTATTTTGCAAGGAGGAATGGGCAAAAATTTCAGTCTCTCGATGTGCAAAACTGATAGAGACATAACCCAAGCGACCTACAGCTGTATTCGCAGCAAAAGGTGACGCTACAAAGTATTAACTTAAGGGGGCTGAATAATTTTGCACGCCCAATTTTCAGTTTTTTATTTGTTAAAAAAGTTTGAAATATCCAATAAATTTCGTTCCACTTCATGATTGTGTCCCACTTGTTGTTCTTCACAAAAAATTACAGTTTTATATCTTTATGTTTGAAGCCTGAAATGTGGCAAAAGGTCGAAAAGTTCAAGGGGGGAGAATACTTTTGCAAGGAAATGTATGTGCATACAAAACAAGTCTATAGTTGCCACTGAGAGAGGGCCACCAGCTATTGGGTTCCACCTATTTCCACACTCACAATATTAAAGTCTCTATTATGTGACTAACTGACCATCTGTTCTACTATCCTATAAAACATCACAAAATTTACATGTGGACTCTGAAGGAGGCAGTAATTAGAGCTTGGGACTTGCAGCTATATTTCCAAAGATACATAAGAGGCCGTTGAGTGATGCAGCGAATAAGACTCACCTACTACTGAAATAATATTTTTTGGATGGCCTGACCAATACATTAGGGACATTTATGTGACAGCTGGAATTAGCACCAGCTTTAAAAGGTCATCCTGAGGATCTCCTTTTGCGGTCCATGGGCTGTAACAAACTGAATGATAATCCCATAAAAGCCATCTACTGTTTCCTCCCCTACAGCCCCCCTCCCTTCCTGTGGGTCTTTGAACTGGGTAAAACAGAGCACTGTCCACAACATTTTACAAAGCAGCCCCTGCAAGTGGTAGCGCTGAGCAGCTGAACTCCAGCACATCACCTGCTAAGAAATTACACAGTGCTGCAATAAATACAGCCAGGTACCAGAAAGCTGCGGTGGGGCTTTCATCCCCTTGGATGGTTTTGATATGATTTGACTGATACTGCTCCTGTTTCCATAGCTCAAGAATAAACAAGAAGAATGGCTGCAGGAGGCCATGTTGCTGGGGGAGGAATTCTGCAGGGGGGGCCATAGAGCGAGGGAAGGATAGCTACAGAGAGCAAGGTATCTGGGGGAGAAAAGCTGCAGTTGGTGCTGGGAAGGTAGTCTATGGGGGTGTCAGGGAGATGGGGTAGGAAGGCTACAGGGGAGAAAGGGAGCATGGGAAGGAAGACTACATAGAAGTCAGGGAGCTGGGGGAGGAAGGCTACAGGGGGGCCAAGGAGCTTGGGGAGAATGGCTGTAGTGGGGACATTACGCTGGGGAAGGAAGGCTACGGGGTGGCAAAGAGCTTGGGGAGAATGGCTGTAGTGGGGACATTACGCTGGGGAAGGAAGGCTACGGGGGGGGGGGGGCAAAGAGCTTGGGGAGAATGGCTGTAGTGGGGACATTACGCTGGGGAAGGAAGGCTACGGGGGGGCAAAGAGCTTGGGGAGAATGGCTGTAGTGGGGACATTACGCTGGGGAAGGAAGGCTACAGGGGGGCCAATGGGCTTGGGGAGAATGGCTGCAGTGGGAACATTAAGCTGGGGGAGGAAGACCGGGGGGGGGGGTCAGGGAGCTGGGGGAGGGAGGCTACAGGGGAGCCAGGGAGCTTGGTAAGGAAGACTACAGGAGATTTAGAGAGCTGGCGGAGGAAGGCTACATAGGGGCCAAGGAGCTGGGGGCGAATGGCTGCAGTGGGGACATTGAGCGGGGGGAAGAAGGCTATAGGGGTGCAAGAGAACTGGGGGGGGGGGAAATGTTGCAGTGGGGCCATGGAGTTGGAGAAGGAAGGTTTCTGGGGGCAAGGCACCTGCCTCCTACTCACAGAACATCCCTCGCACCATCTGCTTAACAGTGTGTCTCTCCCACTTACCATACTCCCTGGGACACAGCTTGTCCCTTCCACCCAACTTTCCCCTCAACCTACAGCATATGCCTGCCATTCACTTTGCCCTTCAGCTCTCATACCTCTAAACCCTGCTTGTCCATAGCACATCTTTCTCACCCACCTCAAGCCCTGCATCACAATGCATATTTTCCATCCACTCTATTCCCCTGCTTCACAACACATCTTCTCCACCCCCTCGCCACCCTACCTCAAACTGCAAATTTCTGTAATCAATGGCCAATTGAAAATTGTAAAAAAAATAAAAAAATAATTGCTTTGGATGCAATCCTCTACTTGACTTGTGGATGCAAACGTGGTCCTTGTGCACCTTTAAGTTGGACATCATTATAGTTGATTGAGGATAGCAGGATACATAATATGTCTATACGGTTATTTTATTATGAAGAAGATTAGGCTGGTCAAATAACTTGCGTTGTGATGGTTATTTTACTTACCCTTTAAAAAAAAAAAAAAAGGCAGATGTTTGTACAAAAGATAACAAGGATTGCATGTATAAAAGATTTCCCATACTGTTTATTCCAACTCTATTGTTTTGCATACAAACAAAAATCAATTTTCTGCCTATTAGTACTGCAAGAACTGTTGTTTGATCTCATGGGCTTTAACCCTAAACAAAAAAGTGTCCATTTGTGTTTGTATCTGTATTACTAGGCGACCAGTTGTTTCCAGCAGATATACAGCAGCAAAGATCAAATTATCATCAGGGAAAGAAATTGTAAACATCCCTTTGTATACAAATGGTAAAAATGATTTTGTTGCTAAACATAGTTACAATGTATTAAAATTAAGTCTAATCTTGCCTTCTTTCTCATCCTCTGAGAGACACACCAAGGGTATTTAGATACATTTGGGTTTCACTGCCTCCTGTAGGAGGTTTGCTGACTGGTAAACACAAATATTGTAAACCAACCCCCCTAAAACCCCTCCTCTACCCAGAATTTGCTATTGTCCTACATGGTCCCCGCTGTTCAGATTGGTGGTTCCTCAACCTAACTTTGGAGATTGTACCTGAACCCTGCTGGACTGGACATGTGGCACTAGCCTGGAATTTGAACTTCTGACACTGGGCTTTGCATTGTACCACTTTCCAGACCTAAATATGCTGTTTTAGTTAATTGAGGAAAGCTTCCTAGGTCCAGAGTTCCGATTGGCGGCTCTCCTGACAGGGGGGGGGGGGGTCTATGCTGGTAATCAAAGCATTGATTACCCTTGGGGGGTGCCACTAGAGCCACCAGGGATTGCCCACCCATGGCCACCAGGGATGCCAATCAGGGCTCAGGGACCTCCTCAGTGCCCTCCTCATCAGAGCTGCCCATGATTGCCATCTATGAGTGCCACCCACCAGTGCCCATCATTGCCATCTATCAGTGCTGCCCACCAGTGCCCATTATTGACCATCACTGCCATCTATCAGTGCTGTCTATCAGTGCTGCCTATCAGTGCCCACCAATGATGCATATCAGTGCTACCTATCAGTGCTGCACATAGGCGTGCGCAGCCTATTGCATTAGGGTGTGCACCCCCAAAGCTCAAACACGCATGCGTGTGTATATGTATATATATATATCACACTTTGTACACATACACACACACACTATATATATATATATATATATATATATATATACACACACACACACTTGTCAAAAGTATTGGGACACCTGCCTTTACACACACATGAACTTTAATGGCATCCCAGTCTTAGTCTGTAGGGTTCAATATTGAGTTGACCCACCCTTTGCAATTATGCCAGCATCAATTCTTCTGGGAACGCTGTCCACAAGGTTTAGGAGTGTGTTTATGGGAACGTTTGACCATTCTTCCAGAAGCAAATTAGTGACGTCAGGCATAGATGTTGGACGAGAAGGTCTGGCTTGCAGTCTTTGCTCTAATTCATCCCAGAGGTTTTCTATCAGGTTGAGGTCAGGACCCTGTGCAGGCCAGTCAAGTTCCTCCACCTCAAACTCGCTCATCCATGTCTTTATGGACCTTGCTTTGTGCATTGGTCCACATCATTTGGTTGCGGGGGGATTATAGTGTGGGGTGTTTTTCAGGGGTTGGGCTTGGCCCCTTAGACTCTTAGGGCGTCAGCATACCAAGACATTTTTGACAATTTTATGCTCCCAAATTTGTGGGATGGCCCCTCCCTGTTCTAACGTGACTGCGCACCAGTGCACAAAGCAAGGTCCATAAAGACATGGACTTAGCATGGGTGGTGGAAAATTAACTTCAAGTGCAATCATTTACATTATAATAGTAACTAAAACATATAAAATTAAGTGTAACAATCTAAAAAATAAAAATTCCAAAGTGCTCTACTGGTGTGAACCTTCCAACTAAAAAGTTTTTGCACTTAAGTTAAATTGTATGGCAAATATCTGTAGAGGGGTTCCACCATCACTGCTAAGTTTTGAAAAAGAAGTATGCCTTATTTTCCTTTTGATGTGTATTACAGGTGAAATTACATGTTAAGCACTGATATGGACTGATAGGCAGCACTAATAGGCACTTGTTCTCAGCACTGACTGGCACTGATGAGGCTGCACTGATGGGCACTGATTGGCAGCACTTAGAGGTGGCACTTATTGGCAGCACTGATGGGTACTGATAGGTGGCTTTGGTGGGCACTGATAGGTGGCACTGGTAGGAAGCACTGATAGGCACTGTTAGATGTCACTGATGGGCACTGATGAGGCGGCACTGGTGGGCACTGATAGGTGGCACTGATGAGGCGGCACTGCTGGGCACTGATAGGCACTATTAGGTGACACTGATGGGCACTGATGAGGCGGCACTGGTGGGCACTGATAGGTGGCACTGATGAAGCGGCACTGCTGGGCACTGATAGGCACAGATGAGGCGGCACTGCTGGGCATTGATAGGCACTATTAAGTGACACTGATGGGCACTGATGAGGCGGCACTGGTGGGCACTGATAGGTGGTACTGGCGGGCACTGATATGTGGCACTACTGGGCACTGATAGGTGGCACTACTGGGCACCACTTATGGACACTAAAAGGGGAGAGGGGGAGTTTCACATTCAGCAGACAGTAGCGCTCAGTCTGCCTGCAGAAAGAATAGGGAAATATGAATTCCTCTATATGCAGTTTCCCCATCCCCCTCCTATCCAGCACACACACTTGGGCAATGGGCACACACTCACCTTCTTCCCGCCGAGGCTCCACCCCCTTCTTCCCGACGAGACTCCGCCCCCTTCTTCCCACTGAGGCTCCGCCTCTTCTTCCCATCGCGGCTCCGCCCCCCGCTAGCAGCACGGACTGAAGGAGCTGCCACTGCAGCTGCCTTCACACTGCGATGCGGGATCTCAGAGCACGCCGGCTGACACCCCCCAGGGCTTGCCCCCCCCCCCATTGGTACCCCACTGTGTGTGTGACACTTTCATGTATGTAGCTGCTTTCAGGGAGAAAGACCAGCTGTCAATGTCAGGGGGCGGGATGAGCAGCTGTCAAACACCAGCCAATGATTGGGCTGCTTAAGAAAGGGGCGGAGCACATAAACAAAGCGGCCGCCCAGAACCCATCCCATTGGCTGGTGTTTGATAGCTGTTCGGTCCCGCCCACCCCCGACATCACCCCTGAGTTTTGACAGCTCGTCTTTCCCCCTGCAAGCAGTAACATTACCTGACAGTGTCACACAGCCTCACTGTTTGCTGGAGCCAACAGCACAGCCGCCTCTCCACCTAGTATCTCACTACCCTCAGTGCCAAAGATGGAGATCTCAGTAGGCAGCCGGCCCTACACTAACAGACACAGGGTGATTAGGGTGTGCCCAGGCACACCCCGTGCACGCCTATGGTGCTGCATATCAGTGCCACCCCATCAGTGCCTCCTCATCAGTTATTTATATAATTATAAATTTGTGTAGCAAAAAATAAAAAATAAAAAACCCAGAGGTGATCAAATACCACCAAAAGAAAGCTCTATTTGTGGGAGAAAAAATGACATAAATTTGGTTTAGGTACAATGTTGCATGACCGCGCAATTGTCATTCAAAATGCAACAGCGCTAAAAGCTAAAAATTGGCCTGGGCAGGAAGGGGGTGAAAGTGCCCTGTATTGAAGTGGTTAAGAATTATTCTGAGTAAGGTAGTTCAAATTAAAGGCTGTCCAGGTTCTTCTTCTTCTTTGTATGTTCCCATTGCAAGCCACTTGCTTTGGGGGTACACAGACAGGCTCACTCCCTTGCTGTGCTGCCTGTGTCCATTGACGCACACAGTGCAGCTTGGCTCCGCCTCTTGATCCCTCCTCACACAATTTTATTGACAGCAGCAGGAGCCAATGTGTCAGGACCCAGGTCTAAACCTGCAACCTCTGCATGTGTCTGGCAACATCTCTTCTTGCTAAGCCACCTGTCTGATCCAATGGGCAATCCTGCCCTATCCCTTGTTTCTGCTATTTATTTCCAACCAAAGGTTGTCTAAATCAATTAAAATATATTTATATCATTATTAAAATTGTTACCATCACATCAGAAACTAATACTCAGTGATAATCTCAATATCACACCCAAATTCCAATATATCTCCTTATGTTTTACCTAATTTCCTTTTTTTTTAAATGTACTGTTTCCACTATCAAAGGATATTTAATGTGTTATTCTATATTTTGTGCACTTTTCTCAATTTAACTTTCATTTTACCATTCTGTTTGGGAAACGGATTCAAAATACCTGTGATCACATTGTTTATCATTAGATTAATTAAACCCGCACATATTGTTATGAGATATGTGTAGTCATATCATGGGTGACCTTGCCAGTTATCACTAATGTTTCATTCTAGTACATTCCTTTCATGAGCAAGAGAAAAGAGAGGGGGGGCAAGGGAGGGTGGTCAGGTCTTCACAGAGCTAACATGACACACACAAGATGTAGAACTAAGAGTTCCAGCATTCACACACATATACAATTATCTCTCTTAAATCGCTTACATTTTTCCTATTTGGACACAACACATGCATATCGTTCTCTAACTTTCTTTAGACTTGTTTCCCTGCTTAAGTTAGTTTTACCTCCCTAAAATCTGCTTGTACTGTAATCCTGTACTTAACTTACTCTAGCCCCTGTGATCAGATAGGCAGCCATAATGCTCATTCTATGTTCCCTCTCTGAAAACATATAAAGTATTTTTTTTGTTTTGAGCCAGGGATAAAAAATGATGTTATTCCTATACAGTTTGACTCTCATTTGTCTGTTTTGGCTTTTTCTCATGTTTTTAGAATTTACTAGTTGTAGTGCCTGACCCTAGATTCATCACATAACTCCACATCAAAATTTCTCTATATGTCTAGTGTTAATTTATCTTTAACCCGTCATCCATCCTGCTCAAATAGATAGCACGGATTTAGAGAGTTTTGGTTCCATTTTAAGGGGCAGAAGCTTGTTTTTACTTCGGCAGGAAAATCAATCAAGCATGCTAAGTTAATTAATTGGCTTTCTTCAGCCCTTCAGCTTCTTGCTAAGGTAGCCATACTAACATTAAAACTCACACATGGGAGCAGACCAGGTGACTAAGGATGCTGCATAAAGGAAAAGAAATTGGCAGCACTCCAGGTTGAGTCAAAATCCAGATGTATTGACTGGACATCCAAATATGACAATCGTGACAAGGTAGACGCGTTTCACACACTGACTGTGTGCTTGGGTAATGATTAAGCATACAGTCAGTGTGTGAAACGCGTCTACCTTGTCACGATTGTCATATTTGGTTGTCCAGTCAATAAATCTGGATTTTGACTCAACCTGGAGTGCTGCCAATTTCTTTTCCTTTATCAAGTTCGAGCCGGGGCATGCACCGGTGTGAGTCATCAGGCAATTACACCACCTTGAGCAGTGAGTTCTTGTCTTTTCAAGGATGCTGCATTACAGCCCCGGACACTTGCTGGGTCTGTGCAACTCACAGATTCCACCCTAGTTCTGGCCCAGTAGAGCTGGGAATAATATATAAACTTTATGGACCCCAGAACGAGAAGAGCAAATGGTCCACAAGGGGCAATTTCCTATGAAACAACACTGGAAAAAGGTGATCTTTTATGTCTGCCAGCCACTCTTTTCTCTCCAGCTTGACACATGGATTGTGTCATAAATCAAAGGCAGTTATGGCTATCTTAGTAAATGTGTGGGATAGTGCCAGGGTTCACCACGGTTGTTTTTATGACCATTTTTGTTTTACCTGTTACCAAAGGTGTTACCAAAAGCTGAACTTTCTTTCCAGAGATTACAAAAAGTTATATCCAGATGCCCAAGTCTGGATCTTAAAGTATGCATTTTATCTGTATGGATATGTTTTCTGGATGACCAGAAGTTTGGCCAGTGGCAAATACTACTGCAAAGGCCACAGTAAAAAGTGTTATCAGAAGTAGTTTTACAGAGTCACAGAAGCTAGAGAGTAACAGAGGAACTATTTTTATGGAAGAAACCTTACAAAAAGTTTTGAGGTTTTATTTTACACCTTTACCATCTACAATGTAGTTGAAAAAGTAGAGTAAGCAGGGCTTTTTTTCAGCGGGAACGCGGGGGAACGCAGTTCCGGCACCTCCAGCACTGACTGTATGTAATGGCAAGGGGTGCTGGAGTGTGCTGCAGGGACTATTAATGCTAGCTGCTGGGGGATTTATTCCAGCTGGAGGGAGGCATTCTATTTTGGCAGGGGGTTCTGTTGTTGCTGAGGAGGTCTATAGTTTCTGGTGGGGCCCCTACTGTTGCTGGGGGTGGGTATTATATTTCTGGGGAGGTCAGTTCTTGCTGAGAGACATCTACTGTTAAGGGAGGGATCTATTGTTGCTGGCTGCAGGGAGATCTGTTGTCACTGCTGGGAGTCTATTCTTGCTAGGAGGGAAAGTTTGTTGCGGGTGGTCCATTGCTGTTAGAGGGATCTATTGTTGCTGGCGAGGGGCTATATTGTTGTTGCCAACAGGGAATCTATTTTACTGCATTTCTTGTTATCATTACCATATTTCCAAAAAATTACTTAACACCACTAAATGATACTTGGTTCTGTATTCTCTAAAAGGGCAGTACTGGGAGGTAGGTAGGGGGTAGAACCATGGAATGGTGCTTGGAGGTGGGTAGGGTCCAAGAAAACGGGTGACTTGGAAAGGGGTTCCTGTACCTATTTTGTGAGAAAAAAAGCCCTGAGAGTAAGAAATTAGAAAACTATGGCCCTAATGTCTTCATATATCTTTTTTTATTAAGCCCGTAAGTGGATATGAAATTTGGTTAGGGATGTGTTGCTCACTTACTTGTATTTGTCTCAGCAGCTGAAGTCCTCCACTAGGATCTCACAGAGAATATTACTGATCTTTTAAGATTTTGACAAACTCATTTAAGTGTTTTCTCCCCAATTCCACATCCTAAAAGTTTGGAAGGATCTCATAAACTAAAGCCAGATGACTTGTGGATTGTTAAGAGACATTTATATATAAGTAAATGTTTGTAGACACAATACAGCGTCTATTTCATGTAGCTAAACTTGAAGGAAAAGTCACCTGGATCAACACCAGACACTGCAAAAATGACCAAATGAAAGTATCTCTGTTTGATTTGTTTTCCTCTTGGAATAACAGTTTGGGGTACTATTTATTTAAATGCTTTAATTTTAAGGGATATAAATATATATATTTAATGTCATTTAAAAAGTACTTCAGTCATGTTGAAGTCATATTGTCTTTTATACGTCTTAAGTTTTATGTAGAATTGTCTGTGTTTACCTATGCTGATAAGTCAGTATGTCCACAGTTAAAGCGGAGTTCCGGGCACAAAAACGATATTTTTTTTTTGTGCCCCTCCGCTAGGTAGACCTCGCCTGAAAAGGAATTGGATAGTTATTTTTTTTTTGTTTACTTACCTGGTAAATGAAGATCGAAGATACTCACCTCAGAGTACTTCCTCCCTCGGAGCCGCGGCTCACCCCGTCACTTCCTGTCTCGCTATGATTCCTGGGAGCTGAACTTCATAGCTCCCAGGAATCAATGCGACGGCACCGGCCCCGCTCGTCATTTCTGGGCGACGCCGCATTCCCCTGCTAAACAGCTTCTGGGCATGCCCAGAAGCTGTGGAGGAATGCAGCGGCGCACCGGAAGTGACGAGAGGGGCTGGTGCAGGCGCATTCTGGGACAAGAAGACGCGGAAGAAGACACAGAAGAGGACCGCGCCGGCTTCAGCTGCCCACAAGAGAGATGGAAACGCTGTGGAAGAAATTTTATAAGTAAGTATTTCTTCTAAAAGGTAAGTGCGAACCGGGACAGATCAGAGGCTAGCCATTGTGGAATGTGCTAGCCCTGACTGTCCCGGGGGTATGTTTAGTAAAAAATGACCTCTGTGCCCGGAACTCCTCTTTAAGCTAGAAGGTCTTTCTGGCCACAGGAGTGTACAGCCAATAGCTCTGTAAGTATTTTTTATCAATAGTTTTTTACAATGAAAAAGCAACTTGTAATGAAAAAGCTGCTCTCAGCTATTATATTCTCCAGAATGGAGTCGCCTCTTTGGCCAGGACTACCTCCACGTAAGCGTGTGGAGGTTTTAGGTTAAAGGTGATAGCAGATATGATTAGTGATAAAATAATATGTCAAAAGAGGGAAAATTGTAAAGGAAATTTGTACATTCTGTATATTATTGTATTCTATTTTGTATGTATTGCACACTGCACTCATTATGTTTTCATTACATGTTTGTATTCTTTCGAGTCCTGATTAGAATTAGCCTGCCTAATTTACGCCCCTTGTTACTATAAAAGTACAATTGTAATATTAATGTGATACCTACGTAATCATGTGTATACAAGTCTTCAATTACACCAAATAAAACAGAACAGTTATTTTGGAAAGAGGCAGAGTGTATATTTTTGTATATGTTCCCTATTTCATAGTTATTCATTTGGAATCTAATCAATATGAGGATAGGAGTTGCCTATCTATAAATATGTCCAGAACAACCTTGAACCCTTTGCTCCTCCCATTAACTTCCCCCCATGAAGTTCCTATTTAAGCCATGCCTTTGCACTTCTTGTTTGCCAGATTATTATGCTCTCTCCAGTTAATATCTTGCTCTTGTCACTCTTGCTGCCGCCTGTATCTGCGTTACCACCTTTTGGCTTGTTCCTCAACTACACTTCTGCTTAATCCCAACCTATGACCATTTATTACTGACCTTGATCCCTACCTGCTATACCTGGTACTGGACCTTGGCTTGCTCACCTCTTGGTGGGGCGATCCTGAGGGCCATGACCTGGTACTAACACACAGCAAAACCCATCTCCACCATTTGGAGCTATGGTGAATACTGGTTAGTACTTAAACCCCACCCCATGTGAGCCAATGTCATCCGTTAGGGTCATCTGCTTGTATACCTATCCTGCTGGTCGGCAGTGTTAATTTTGGCTTCAAATTTTGATTTAGTTTTAGTCAGAGTCTTTTGACTAAAAGGCCATTTTAGTTTTAGTCATCTGAATTGTTTTTAGTTTTAGTTGTATTTTAGTCAACTAAAAATCTTAGTCAACTAAAATCTCCAGTACATTTTAGTTGACTAAAATCTAATAGATTTTGTAATGCATTATATAAGCATTTCTCTAGAATTGTCAAACTAATTATGTACTCCTGGAGTAAAAATCTAATAATGTTATTATTTATGATATTAAGGTTTGAACATGCACTACAGACACAGATTTAGCCCTTGTAAAATATAACTTCTTTATAAATAAAACCAAGTTTCATGAATAAACAAATATTGTTTTTTGACAAACAGAAGTGTAACTTTAAAATATAAAAAAAAAAAAAAAATAGGTAATCTCTATTGGCTGTAATGTCATTGCACATATTACCTGAATATAATACCAACATTAAATCAAAAGCCTTTTTCTTATTTTTTTTTTTTTCTTTCAGCAGCTTAGTAGATAACCCTTGTTCTTATGCAGTAGTGCAGTGTTCATTTTGAGGTCAACTTGCTATTGAGTTTTAGTCATAGTCTTTTGACTAAAATGCCATTTTAATTTTAGTCATATTTTTGTCATCTGAATTGTTTTAGTTTTAGTTGTATTTTAGTCCACTAAAATAGTGTTAATTTTTTCTACGAAAATATTTTGAGCCTGACCCCTGACTGTGACACAATGGCTCCTGCTTCTGCCTGAGTCCCGGTGAGAAGAGGAAGACAGGGGAGAGAAGACTGCAGCCAGGAACAGCGCTGGATCGCTGACAGGCTTAGGCAAGTGTTTAGAGAAGGAGGGGAGAGAGATAATTAGTGAAGTGTTTTCATCTTAATGCAGGGAATGCATTAAAAGAGTTGTAAAGGCAGGTTTTTAATCCTAATGCATTCTATGCATTAAGATAAAAAGCCATCTGTGTGTAGCAGCTGTCCCAGCACCCCCTAATACTTACCTGAGCCCCCTCTCTATCCAGAGATGTCCACCAGTCCCTCTGCCGTCCGGGACTCTCCCTCCTGACTGGCTGACACAGAGAAGCAGCGCCATTGGCTCCGCTGCTGTCAATCAAAGTCAGTTAGCCAATCAAGAGAGAGAGAGAGAGAGAGAGAGAGAGGGGGCAGGGGCACCTGAACTGAGCTGCAGCTCGGCTCGGGTGCCCTATAGCAAGCTGCTTGCTGTGAGGGCACTTAACAGGAGGGAGTGGCCAGGAGCAGTGAAGAGGGACCCGAGAAGAGGAGGATCTGGGTTGCCCTGTGCAAAACCACTGCAAAAAGGAGGTAAGTACAATGTGTTTGTTATTTAAAAAAAAAAATACGAGACTTTACAAACAATTTAAGGTCAAAAACACCTAGCCTTTAGAAAGCACCAGGAGCTAACTCTCTGTTTACACCACTGGGTGCTTTTTTTAAATTCCTGTCACCGCTGGTAAGGCCAAGGGACCAAGTACTAGACATGTGCATTCGTTTCGGGAAATTCATTTAGTGTCGTTTCAGTATCCGTTTAGTTTCATTTTGTTTTTGTTAAATTTCCTTTGGGTTATTAAATTTCTAACGAATTGGCGATTTAAGAAATTTCCGGTCCCTCCCCCCCCCCCCCACTACCTTCTGGGTAGAAAACAGTGGGACCATTAAGAAAGGGCAGAACGACCCGTGCATGTTGTGACAGGAAGTCAGGTAAATCTGTGGATGTAGTCACAGACAGGAGATACATTTCCACCTGGTTTAGGAAATTCACCAATTATTATAGGGTGTCGGCTTCAGAGGTAGCCAGGACGGTTTAAGGAAGTTGAAAGGCCTTCAGCTGTTCAGAATGAGGAAGTTAAGGCCTCTATAATTTGTCCAAAGGAAGTCTAAGGATTGCTGCCTCCTGACGCTGTGTGAGCTGGGGAGAGGAGGACAGTCAGATGTGTGCCTCCCGACGCTGTGTGAAGCATGGGAGAAGGATTGCTGCCTCCTGATGCTGTGTGAGCTGGGGAGAGGAGGACAGTCAGATGTGTGCCCCCTGAAGCTGTGTGAGCATGGGGAAGACCTCCTGAAGCGATGTGCGCTGAGGAGGGTAAAAAGTGTGAAGACTTCTCAAGGTGAGAAAATGAACTATTTCTATGTGGAAGAAATAAATGAACTGTTTGCTATGTGAAGAGACAAACAAAGGAATGTGTTCTATGTGAAGAGAACAGCAAAGGGACATGTTCAATGTGAAGAGGAAAAGGGACATGGTCAATGGACATTTGTTGTGTGAAGAAAAAACATGGACTATTGAGTGTCTGCTGTAGAATCAGCAAAGTTTGCCCAACAGTAGGTTGGAGACAGACTCCGTAGGTAGGTTCCTGTATGTGAGAAGGTAGCCGCCCACAGTGCAAAGGATTTATTTTGTGTTTTATTTTTATTTTGATGTTTTTGAGGCTTGCACTTGGGTGAAGTAAATTGCAAGAATAAACCAAACTGTTGTCTGCAACCACTTCTCGGCTATCTCCCTGTGTAACGAACCCCCCCAAGGGGTCATCCACACCTGCCACCGAGCTAGTCCCCTCACAATGTGCATTAGGAAACAGGCTGAAGCCGCAAGGCTTCACTTTCTGTTTCCCTTAGTGAAGATGCCGGGGCCTGCACCCAAAGCCTATTGACAAATCGGCTACAGGTGACATAATTGTGGGATTCCTGGACAGGTAAGTGTTCATATATTAAAAGTCAGCAGCTACAGTATTTGTAGCTGCTGAATTTTAATTTTTTTTTTTTTACAGGCAGGCTGGAACTCCCGCCTTGGGATGTCACCAACCGGGGCATGCTGGGTTGATGAAGTCACAAGGGGGCGGGGTTAGCAGGTGACATTATCAAGTGTCCCCACCCCTTACTTTTTTAAGAACGGTCACCCGGCAGAGTAGGAATGAGGCGGTTGGTCTTCATCGTGGGCAGAGCTTTTTCTGTGGGCCCGGAAAGTTATTTCAAGGGTTGCTCTGTGTTGAAAAGGTTGAGAAAGGCTTCTCTACACAATTTCTGGCAATACCCTCCACCGTAGCTCCCAACTGTCCCTGATTTGGAACAATGCCCCTCTGCCCCTCTTACCTCCTCATTTGTCTCTGATTTTGGTCGGATCTTTACAGTTGTATGTAAAATGTACAATTTATCTTTCAAAAAGTGTTTCACGGTGCTAAACCTTTCATCCAATTTCTAAATTGCTGCATTTATACATGGTGAAAGTCAGTATAAAGCAATAATAGTGGTAAAAAAGCACTTATGGGCTTAACTAATCTTTTTTTGTATAATCCTCCTTTAAGGGGGCGTGACAGGAGGGGTGTCCTATGGCTACATACTTTGTCTAATAGGTGTTCTTTGTTCAAATGTCAAAAAGTTGGGAGGTATATCCTCCACCATAACTTGATACTACAGATTATCAATAGCACTGAATGTCTTTGTGTGGCTTTTCATGCCTTCTGTGTCCACGGATCAGTGGCAGATTGTGCCTTTGAGAAATCAGTGCTACAGGAAGACTTGTAGTTAGGATGGTAGCAATGCTACATAGACACAATTGACACTAAGGCTGGGTACACACAGGCTGAAAATTGTCCGAAAACGGTTGGTTCAGTAGAAACCGCCTGACTTTCATCTGTGTGTACAGCTCTCTGTTCGACAGAAGCCAAAAACACAATAGCTCAATGGGGAAGATCACTGCACTAACATTGCTTAGTTAGTACGGCGACCTCTCTTTAACCCGCTGGGTTAAAAAAAAAAAAACTATGTGTGTACCCAGCACAATGCTTTTTTTAACATAAAGATTTACCTTAATTAACCTTTTGAGCAGGACACAATGAAGGGCAAAACGTATCCACCAATCTGATCTTTCAGTGTTAGAACGTTTCTATGACAAGATCAGGCTTGTTTTACAGACCCAATCACTTCCTACAAAAGGCTTAGTAAACAGTAACATGGTGATTTCTGTCAATATGACTCCTCAGAGCAAACAAACATCATATACAGTACGTTTTAATGAACCAAACAGTCTTAAGCCATAGGACAAGATACAATGCACATCATTATTATGTTATTATAAGTCTTGTGTCATTTGCAGCCACCTAAAGGGAAACAACATATTAAATGTATTTAATAGAATGTCCCTGGTGACTGAAAGGACTTAAAGGAAACAAAGTGACTTCATGCAACTTTGTCTTGATTGTTCAGCATAAAATAAATATAATTATGCGCATTTACAAGATGCTCTACACATGTTTTTATCCTCATAGTAACACTAAACAAAATCCTTCTTCTACAAAAATAATCCATACACATCCACTAATTAATGACTCTGAAGTAGTTTTTCCTGTGATTTTCTGCCTCCTTGTAACTTTATCTGTGAGTTCCTGCATAGCTCCCAACTGTCCCTGATTTTTGAGGCACTGTCCCTTATCTGGAACTTAAGGGTTAATGGTGTTTTCATGCTGTATATTCTTCTCTATTTCTCATGTAGCTATCCTTGATTCATAGTCATAACATCTTGTTTGTTCAGATATGTTTGACTCTGCAGAAATAGTTTCACATGAGTATATAAATTTGTTATGGGAATAATCGAATTTGTGTAGTATGCAAAAAAAGTGTCATACTGAAACCAAACCCCTTATGGCAAAATCAGTCTCTCTGTTTCAAATTGTATATGTGCTCGGGAAATTTCCTGAAATAAACGAACATGCTCTGACTCTACCCTCATGTGTGGGTGTCTCTGCGTGTTCCCGAGGCCTCGTAGGGAGTCACGCCAGCCATCTGGTTCTGAAGTCCCTAACAGGAACAAAGTCCCTCTGTCCCTCTATCCTTCTCATTTGTCCATCATTTTGGTCTGTTCTATATAGTTGTATATACAATGCAGTTTTTAATCTTTCAAAAAGCGTTTCCCAGTGCTAAACCTTTCATCCAAATTCTACATTGCTGTATTTGTAAACGTCAAAAGCCAGTATAAAGGAATAGTAGTCTTAAAAAAGCATTTGCCGGTTTACCTAATCATTTTTTTTGTATAATTCTCCTTTAAGGGGTCGTGACAGGGGTGTGTATCCTATGCCTACATCATTTTCCCAATAGGTGTCCCTCATTCCCATCTCAAAAAGTTGGGAGGTATGGTTCCTGAATCTCTTGTTAGCCCCCCTTACTTCCATTTGTTTAGAGCGAGTAGTGCATGTAAATTACAGTCATCAAATCCCATAGTCCATAAACCATCTTGAAAGCGAGTAAAAGAGGGTTGCTATGTTCCTACACACAGTGGAACCATGGAGAATGAATGTAGCTACCTTTTAACAGGAAGTGGAATCACAGCAGAAAAAAAAAGGAATTTGGAGATTTGGAGGAGGCCAAGAACAATAGAAGGTACTTTTCTGAGTTAAGAATACATACTTAGAATAGTTTAATGTCATTTTAAAGTGTATCTAAACCCAGAAACAAAAAAGTAATATATTACAGTTTATCAGTTCCTAAATTGGTTGGTGCATTGGTTTATATTTTTCAGGCTAAGTACATTTTCAGCAAATACAGGAACTCTCTTAAGCTTGCCATGTCACTTCCTATGAGCTTGAAAGGAAAGCACATAGAACTTATTGTGTAAACTCCTGTAGCAAGGTGCCAGTAAGCAGAAGGAGACCATGCCTTTTATTCTTCTCCCCCTCTACTAAGATACTGATCTTCTACTAAGAGAATGATGCTGCATCATTCTCCTCTGGCCAGCAGGAGGGAAGCTAAAGCTAAGCAAGCCTATTGTCAGGAAGGTCCTGCCAGAAGACAAGTTGGCAACTGCAGGCAAAGTCCTGCCCCTCGAATCTCCCCAAGAAGAGGTGCACTTTGCAAACGCCAACACGTTAACGCGCGCTAATTGGAGCATTGGCAAATGCAGAAGCGCCGGGATGTGAATGTGAGTGCGCATGCTAATGTGCACGGCACACCTCATGACAGTTTAGGCGCCAAAAGGGCTATTTAAGCTGGATCTGCTCCCAGGATCAGTGCTGTCTCGTCTACAGCGTTCCGTGCCAGTCCTGCTTCCTGTTACCTGCGTTTGTTCCTGAAATCTTGACCCGGCTTGCCTCTGACTTCTCCAGTTCTCTGCCTGCACCGACCCCAGCCTGTTCTTTGACCATTCTTCAGTCTCTCCATTTGCACCTGATCTGGCCTCTCTGTGTATGACCCGGCTTGTCTGACTCTGCTTATCTTCCAGTCTTCCCCGTGGCTTCCAAGTTGCTGCATTGGTCAAACTACTCCCAGGACACCTGCCTCCTTCTGGAACTCTACTCTGCCAGCAGTCCTGCAGCCTGCACGTCCACCGGCACTCCTGCGACTCTGCGCCTCCTGTTTACTCTATCAGGGGCTCTGAGTCAGAGGTGTAAGAGAGGCCTTCCTCCGCACATTCAGGCTCTACCTACCAGGTACGTGACACCCATAGTCTTTTATGCAGAGCGCTGAGAATCCTGGGAGTTGAAGTTTGAGATGGCAGCCATATATTTGGATTAATAGACTCCTTACACTACAGACCATAAAAGGCACTGTGCAGGAGAAGGAGTGAAGAGATGCTTTTTATTAAAGTGCCTGGGAAAGTTCTTCCTTTTGGCCACAAGGGAATTATTGAGAGAGCACCTCTGTCTGGATATTCGCCAGCCAGCAGACCTTACAAATGCAGATCCGAGCCTGAGACTGGGAGTGAGGATACAAGGGGGAAGCACAACATTGCCCTTATCACAGCACCTACGGAAGGAAGACTGGGGTGTCCATTCACCCTCTGCTTCCCACTGCTGATCACCGGAGGCTTTTTGTGAGAGACTGAGGAAGCTACCCTTCTACAGCGAGAGGTCACCACAGCATCCCTGGGATTGGTGAGAGGGCTATTCACTCATTGCTGATACTACTGGCAGGGACTGAGCCACTGAGCGCAGGACACCAAGTGTGCCAAATCTATACCACACCCATGCTGCACTCTATACCACACTCATTCCAAACCTAGTCTGCACCTTTACCAACACTATACTGCAATATACCAAACCTCTACCTTGCACCTGTGCTGAGACTATACTGTACCTATAATGAACCTATCCTGCATGTAGGTTAACTGTTTCTGTTGTTAAGTGTAAAGACACTCCTAAAAGGCCCCAACGATAGCTGGCACAAGAATACCTCAAAAGACTGCCCCTCCTGTAATAATTACTCTGCATGTCCCCTTTGTTCCCCTGCCCTCTTTGCTACCATCCTCCTTTAATTTTGGACAGTATATACTTACTCGGTCTAGGACTAGCATTCCCGCCATAAATGCACTCTGGCAGCATAGTTCCAGTGCTCGAGAAATTAAACTTTACTACTGCTCACTGCTGTACTTGATGTGGCTTTGCTACTATATGTGCTAATCTTGATGCTAAATGTAATCTTATGCCTATTCCTTACTGTTAATCATGTTATATGCTAAATGGTGTTATCACCATTGTTAATCCATTTTTTGCTTGCATAGTTACCAGCCATACTAGGTAACAATATACAAAGTTTGCCTTTACCACCTGGTTTGGTACCTGTTTTCTTTGATATAGCGCTACTACTGGGTACTAAATATTACTCTTAATTAATTCCTGTGATGTATGTTTGTACACTCAACCTGGTGTGTCAGAGGGGCTAAGGTTCTTGAGAAGGTTGTGGCAAAGAACAGAGAAACCATCCTACCCAGCGGCTCCTATGGGGGTAGGGCTAAGCTCCTAATCCCATCAATCCACCATGCAATAGAGGTGAACAATTACAGACTTTTATAAAGCCTAGTCTGTGGGGGAAATTTACAAAAACTGGAGCAAAATCCGGTGCAGCAGTGCATAGTAACCGATTAGCGTCCAGGTTTTATTGTTAAAGCCTAATTCAATAAGCTTAAGTTTAAAGCTGATTGGCTACCATGCACAGCTGCACCAGATTCTGAGTGCTCCTGTTTTTGTAAATCTCCCCCTGTGTGACAACTATGGTTTTTTCAATAGATACAGTGGAGGAGTGAGCGTAGCTACGAAGAGATAGAAAGTAAGTTTTTAAAAAAACCCAAAGTACCTTTTTTCATAGTCAATATACAGCTGTCATATGACCCAACTATTTCCCAGCCTGTCTGCAGGAAAACATCAGTAGGAGGAGCTTCTAGTTCTCTGCTCCGCTCACATGTTAAAAAAAAAAAAAGCAACCTTTAAATTACAAAGGAAAAATATATAATCAATATCAAATAAACGTTTTAAATGTTCATAGACATATGTATTTTAACTCAAATCTTGAATATTTTTGTGCAGAAACATGGTGTGGGCTATCTAGGGGGAGGTTCTGCCAAGCCAATCATAACCTGTTCAATGCCCCCTCCAGCCTGCATCTATTGTCTGTATGTGCTTAGAATGACAGGTGATTCCTCTATCAGTCAATATGTAATTTATTCCCCCCCCCTCTTGTGTTTAGCTGTTTAGTGGGCATGGATGGGAGGGAGGGAGTGGGCTTTCATTTTTTCTGGAGTGTATACGCCCACAAGCGTGACTCTATGGTCATATGGGCTGGACAGGTAAGAAAAAGGAGGAAATGGACAGCTTAGATGGGAACTGAAACTGGAGCATTCTCAGTAGATGTGGGAATGGCTGGTCTACACAATCTCAGGCTGCAGTGGGGACACAGACAAGGAGGGAGGGACAGTGAACAGTGGGATCAACCAGAATTTTTGTAGAATACAGAAAAAGAACCTCATAGTGACTGAGTGAGTATGAACATTATGTATTATAGAATGTACTGATGGTTTTTAATGATGTGGGTTTAATGACACATTAAGGCTTCCCTAAATTGTTAGAGCGGAAGAAAGCAACATTAAAGGTGTTCATAGGTTTACGAGGGTGGTGAGATGTTCAGATATGTTACAACTGCCCTGAAGCAGCATTAAACCCAAAACCAAAGATGTATTATATTGCAGCTCACGAATCCTTAGATGTTTTGGCTGCATTTAATTCCTTTTTTTTACACTTTTTTCCCTCTATTTTCACCTGGTGATCTGACCAGTAACTCCTCCTATATTAGAGTGCCTCCACTCTGGATCAAGTGACAAGTATGTCACCGGCGCACCAAGGATTTCCAGAATCGGTCCAAAGGTTTTTTTTTTTTTTCAGCCATCACATAATAGTTACAGTAGGAAATGTTTCGGAGCCTTGCAGCACCCCTTCATCAAGCATGTGATAAAGGGGGCCTGTGAGGCTGCGAAATGTTGCTACTGTAACTATGATATGATCGCTGAAAAAAGCTTTGGTCATATTCTGGAAATTCTTGGTGTGTTGGTGACATGCTGGTAACTTTTCACCTAGACCATCTTCGGTTTCCAGATGGTTGTCGATGCAGTCTTTGGTGTATTTTGGTTCTGAGCTACCCTAGGCAAGACTAAAATCAGGCACCCTCCATCTGAATTTGTCCCACCCCAGCTGCTTTAAAATTGCGCTTCTTGTGCAACGGCGTCAAGCGATGTAAAGTTTACTATCCATAGGCGATACTTTAAAAGTCTGCCTATGATCTGTTTACGTGCGTGCGGGACTGACACCTTTGCCTTTGCATGTGAACACGGGCATTTTACATTTTATTTTTTTAATTATTAACTTATTTTATTTTTACACTGCTGCTTTAAAAAAATAAAAAAATAAAACATCCTTTTGACAGGAATAGGCATGTGACAGGTAAATCCATTCATCTTCCCATCTCGTCATTCAGGCGTTGATGGCAGATGCTGAAACTGTACACTAAACTGGCTGTGCAGACAGGCAAGTAAAAAACTTTTGTGCAGAAGAGACCTAGTTTGTCTTTTCTGAAAAAAAAAAAAAAAAAAAAACACCTGTCTGCTCACTATTTTTTTAAGTGACAGCCAGGCAATTAGGAATTGCAGAATGAGAATCGCCAATGATAGCTTCAATTAAAAAAAAAAAAAAAAACAGAATTTTTGTAAAATCTTACCGTAAAATTCCTTTCTCTGAGTCCTCTGACAGTCGCTGCCCACTCATTCAGTCTTCACCAATGGGTATTGACCTCTTATCCATAGGAGCAAGCTAGGCATAAGACTTGTTAAAAACAAAGTAATTTACATAGACACACCTATGGGGGCTGTCCCACTGGTCCAATACCCCCCTGCTATCAGCCATCCCAACTCAGTTTGGTAGCAAGAAGTTAAAGTCCAAAGAACCCCAAATAGAGGGGCGGGGGCGGCGACTGTCAGAGGACTCAGAGAAAGGAATTTTACGGTAAGATTTTACAAAAATTCAGTTTTCTCTTACGTCCTCTGACAGTCGCCGCCCACTCATTCAGTCTTCACCAATGGGATGTCCCAAAGCAGTGTAGACATGAGGGGTGGGAAACACAACCGTCACAAGGCAACGCAGTACCAAGGTCAGAGAAAGGAACCTTACGTGAACAGAAAGGTATCCTCTGGGCAACAGAAAAAGCTCAACTGGAGCAACAACCCAGGAAAGCAAATAAACAAGGGGGAAAACAACCCCAACAGCCAGGGCCCTGCAAAACTAGGGTCCCCTTTAGGCACTGCCGCACACAGAACTTTGCGGCCAAAGGAGGCATCTGCCGATGCCAGAACATCAAGTTTGTATAATTTGGAAAAGGTGTGCACAGACGACCAAGTCGCAGCCTTGCACACCGAAGCCTGATGCCGGAAGGCCCAGGACGCACTCACCGCTCTTGTAGAGTGCACCTTGACAGGGAAGGGCGGTACCCATTCCTTAATTGAATAGGCCTGTACAATTGTCTGTCTGATCCGTTTGGAAATGGTCGCCGCAGACGCAGCCATACCCTTCCGAGGTCCCTCAGGAAGGACAAAGAGGGAATCTGACTTACGAAAGGATTCAGTGGACGACAGGTAAACCCTGATCGCCCTGACAACATCCAAGGAATGTAAGGAAAACTCCTTAGGATGTTTTGGATTCGCACAAAGCGAAGGCAAAACAATGTCCTCATTAAGGTGGAAGGCAGAAACCACCTTCGGAAGAAAAGACTGGCTAGGTCGCAAGACCACCTTATCCCTATGAACCACCAGGTAAGGGGAGCGGCAGGTCAAGGCCGCCAACTCCGACACTCTGCGGGCAGAAGTGATCGCCACTAAAAAGGCAACCTTTTGTGACAGCAGAGGCAAAGAAATTTCCCTGATGTTTTCCAAGAAGACGTTGCAAAACGGACAGTACCAAGTTCAAGTCCCAAGGAGGTAGAGGCGCCCTCCGAGGAGGGGCCAAATGATGTACACCTTGCATAAAGGTGCAAATCAAAGAGTTAGACGCCAAGGGGCGCTGAAAAAGGACGCCCAGTGCCGACAGCTGGCCCTTAATCGTGGTCAACGCCAGGCGCTGATCCACACTAGTTTGTAGGAAGGCCAACACCCTTGCCACCAAGTAGTCACGAGGAGGAAAGCCCCTGGATTCACACCAGGCAAAATAAGCCTTCCAAGTACGGTAATAGATCTTACCGGACGAGGCTTTCCTAGCCTTGAGCAAAGTAGGAATGACCTCAGACGAGAGACCCCTGTCTCTCAGGACCTGGCTTTCAACAGCCACGCCGTTAAAGCCAGCGACTGTAAAGCAGGATGGAAGATCGGTCCCTGAGACAGTAGATCGTCTTGTAACGGTAGCTGCCATGGAGGCTCGACGGCCAGTTGAATGATGTCCGCGTACCAGGACCGGCATGGCCATTCCGGGACCACCAGAATCACCAACTTCGGTTCCGAGACCAACCTGCGCAGGAACCTGGACAACAACTGAATCGGGGGAAAGGCATACATCAGACGATACCGTTGCCAAGGCACCACCAGCGCATCCGAGGCGTCTGCCAGAGGATCGCGCGTTCTCGCCACGAACCTTTCCACCTTGTTGTTTAGCCGGGTTGCGAACAGATCCACATCTGGGATCCCCATCTCACACACAGCATCTGAAAAACTTCCGGGTGCAGGGACCATTCCCCCTGGTCCAGGGTCTGGCGGCTCAGATAATCGGCCTGCCAGTTCTCCACACCCGGAATGTGAACTGCCGAAATCGCCGGGGCGTGAGTCTCGGCCCAAGACAGAATGCCAGTCACTTCCTGAGCTGCCCGGGCACTCCTGGTGCCCCCATGGTGATTGATGTAAGCCACCGCAGTGGCATTGTCCGTCTGCACCCGTACAGGGCGGCCCTGAAGATGATCCGACCAATGGAGCAGGCACAGCCTGATCGCTCTAAATTCCAAGATGTTTATTGGCAGGGATGATTCCTCCACCGACCAAGTGCCCTGGGCAGACAGGTTGCCCAGGACGCCACCCCAGCCCGACAGGCTGGCATCCGTGGTAATCACCGTCCACAGCAACAGCCGGAAGGCTTTCCCCTCCGCTACAGCCGGGGACCGAAGCCACCACAGAAGATCCCCTCTGGTTTGGCGACTCAGAGACACCCTCAGGTCCAAGGACTGAGGAAGCCTGTCCCATCTGGGCAGTATCTCCGCTTGGAGAGCGCGTGTGAAACTGTGCAAACGGTATCGCCTTGAAGGCTGATACTATCAATCCCAGGGACCGCATACAGGTCTTGATCGACGGGGTCCAGAGCTTGTCCTTCGGCAGAAACACCTTTGTTTGGGCGGAGTCCAAGACCATTCCCAAATAAGGGAGACGCACCGAAGGAGACAAAGTCGACTTCTGAACGTTGATGGTCCATCCGAACTCCTGGAGCGTTTGAACCGTAATGGACAGATCGCGCAGCAGGCTCTGACTGGCATTCGATCTTAACAGAAGATCATCTAGATAACCCAAGACTGCAATGCCCTGTGCCCGTAAGAGGCCCAGAACAGGAGCCAGCACTTTGGTAAACACCCTTGGAGCCGAAGCGAGACCGAAAGGTAACGCCACAAACTGATAGTGTTTCTCTGCGATAGCGAATCGGAGGTACCTCTGAGGACCCTCGAATATGGGGATGAAGATCTTGCAGCCGATCTGGGGTCAAATGAAGATTTGAGGGAAAGAATCTGTCCCCTGGTCGCGAAAGGAATTAGAACTTGTCACCTGATCGAATGATTTCCTGAACCCACTTGTCCGGAATCCGGAGCAGCCAAGGTTGGAGGAAACCGCGCAGACATCCCCCCACCCCTGAAACGGGTGAGGGCGCCCCTTCAGGCAGTGGCGGACTGAGCCGCCGCACCAGCCTGGGCGGCTTTTGGCTTGCCCGCCCAGGACTTTCGCTGGCCACCCTGGCCCTTGAAAGGTTTCCCCTTGTCCTGCGCCTTGAAGCCACGAAAGGACCCCTGATGTGGTTTAAAGGAGGGGCCCCGCTTACCGCGGAAAGACTTACCCCTAGGATTCTGGTGCCCCCAGTGACACCTTTAACCAATTCATCCAGGGATTCTCCAAAAAGACAAGACCCAGCATAAGGGATGTCAGACACCGTCTTCCTGAAAGTCTGGTCAGCCGACCAGCTTTTTAACCATATCAAGCGGCGATTAAGTACCGCGACACTAGATAAGCGCGCAGCTAAAGGGGCCTCATTCAAGGCCACATCGCACAAGTACGTGACCCCTTGATAAATCTGGTCCGCCATCCCCAAGCTAGTAGGGGGGGGGCAGAATCAGCCACGAGGGTGCGTCTAAGCACCTTGGTCCAATCCGCTACGTCTTGAGCCACCATGACAGAGGCGAAAATAGGTTTTAGCATGGAACCCGCCACCATGTAGGAATGTCGGGCAAGAGATTCCAGCCTCCTATCCGTAGGATCTTTAATCACCGGAGAATCCTTGGTGGGTACCAGAGTGGCCCTGTTCAATCTGGCCACAGTGTGATCCACTTTTGGAGCCACAGACCAGCACAAATCCGTAGGAGACGCAAAGGGGTAGAGGAGTTGAAACTTCTTAGGTACCACAAAAGTGCGCTTCAAGTTGCGCCATTGTTCATTCACAGTTTCGTGGAACTCAGCGGGGCAAGGAAATACCTGCGCCACCTTACAGGATCTGTGGGTACCAAGAGAGGACCATTTTCCCGGAGGATTGGGCTCATCCTCTAAAGGTAGTGTTTCCTTAACGGCAATGATCAGCGCATCCATAGTTGAGCAGTCCTCGGCCGTCCCAGGGGGGGGGAATCATCCACCCCTGCATCCTCCGCCTCCCCCCTCAGACTGAGAAGAGTGAGACCCGTCAAGGGGCACACTATGGCAACCATGTCAGATTCAGAATCAGAAGAAAGAGAGAGCCTAGGCCTTTTTCTAGCATCCCGTTCAGTCATCAAAAGATCCACCTTGGACGCCAAAGTCGCAAGTGCGGCAGTCAAAGCAGGCAGAGCAGAAGATTCAGAGGAACCTGAATCATCCACCAAAGCTGGGGGAAATTTGCTGTCCTGGGACTCCATAATAAAAAAATCTTTTCTTCTTTTTTTTTCAAGGTACTGGCCCTTTAAGCGCACTGCGATCCCCCGCAGTACACCGCTATGAAGGATTCTGCAAGCAGACCCCCAAACAGGAATAAGCTGATAGCCAGAGGTATTCCCACAAATAAACAGCAAAGACAGACCCCACAAGTGTTACCCACACTCCTGCCGATCTCCTCTGTACAGAAAGAGGAAGTGATGTCACCGCAGGAGGCTGAACTAGGACTTCAGACTAAGGAAACATGGTTGCCCATAGAAAGCAATGGGAGGTTTCGGTAATATGGCCGCCGACATGTGCTCAGGAGAACACATTGCCACACACAAGATGGCTCCGTAAGGTGCCAAAACACACTACATGCATCGCTGCAGAAGCGCCCACAGTGAAGCCAGCATGCTGCCCACACCTAAAATGGCGGACCGGCGGTTTTTAACACTGCAGTGGTAGCCGCACGTGTCTGCACCTCCACACACACCAAAAAAGTGTCACATAGGAGAGGGACCCCCACAACCCACATAGCGAACTAGCTGAGTCAAAGTCCCCGCAGGGAGAAGGGAGCCCCAAAAACGCACAGATACCACATGCACACAGGACTGCCAGCCCCAGACAGAGGCCCCACACAGAATGTACTTACCGTACCCGATGGCGTGGGTGACTCACATCGACGGGAAACCTCCCACCCCAGATGGCGGGGGTGCCGTCAGCCAAAAACGCAGGACGCTAGCAAATTCACGGAAACCGTGGGAGAGACGTCCAGGCTTACATCCCCGAAGAACAGGGATGGGTCGCTTGCGAGGCCAGGGTGTACGCATAGCCTGCTAAACGCTCGATGGCAGGCTGGGATTCCATAAGACCCTCTGTCCTGGGATACCAGGACGACCAGTTCGACTCCCAGCTCCGCAACACCGTCATCATCTTGAAGAAGTGACTAACTAAACGCTGATAAATAAACAGCTAGTAATGCAAAGAAAAAACACATTTGCAGAAATAAAATCATAAGAAATAGAAGAAGGCTGAGACTGTAGCCCCAGCACAGGGAGAGCCTATCTTACTCCTAACTAGGCAGAAGACAAACTGTGTTGGGATGGCTAATAGCAGGGGGGTATTGGACCAGTGGAACAGCCCCCATAGGTGTGTCTATGTAAAAATGGATTTTTGTAAGAACTTACCGTAAAATCCTTTTCTCTTAGCTCATTGACAGACGCAGTCCTCTTTGATTAATATCAAATTGGGTTATACTGCCCTCTACAGGAGTAGGACACTAGGCAGAAGAAAACGTTCTGGCCACACCTTAGGGGCAGTCCCAGAGGGTATATCCTCTCTCTCTCTGCTACAGGATGTCAGTTATGTCACAAAGCAGTGTCAGAGAATTTAACCCAACCCAACTCAAAAATAGAGGGGCGGGTACTGCGTCTGTCAATGAGCTAAGAGAAAAGGATTTTACGGTAAGTTCTTACAAAAATCCATTTTTCTCTGTCGCTCATTGACAGACGCAGTCCTCTTTGATTAATATCAAATTGGGACGTCCCAAAGCAGTGCCACAAATGAGGGGTGGGACAACGGAAATCAAAATCCAATCCAGAAGGCCCAACCGGTGCCAACTAGAAGTCTTAAAGGCTCATCAGACAAAAGGATGAGACTCAACTGAAAACCCAACAGAAAAAAACCCTCGAGGTAGACCACCGGTATCCTCAAATAGCGGCCTGCAGAACCTTGCGGCCAAAAGAGGCATCCGCCGATGCCATCACATCAACTTTATAAAATTTTGCAAAGGTATGCACCGACGACCATGTAGCTGCCTTGCAAACCTGAAGCACTGACGCCTGATGGCGAAAGGCCCATGAAGCACTAAGCGCCCGAGTGGAGTGCGCCTTAACAGGGTACGGAGGCTCCCAACCCTTAATAGAATAAGCCTGTACCACCGTCTGCCTGATCCATCTGGAGATAGTCGCAGCAGATGCAGGCAACCCCTTCTTAGGGCCATCCGTGATCACAAAAAGTGAATTCGTCTTACGAAATGAATCCGTAGTATTCAAGTATACCCTGATTGCCCGAACCACATCCAAGGAATGCAACGCGAATTCCCGAGGATGACTGGGCTTAGGACACAGGGAAGGCAATACAATGTCCTCATTCAAATGAAACTCTGAAACCACCTTAGGGAGGAAGGATGGATTCGGATGAAGAACAACCTTATCCCTATGAACCACCAGATATGGGGAACGACAGGATAATGCGGCCAGTTCTGACACCCTGCGTGCAGAAGTGATAGCCACCAAGAAGGCCACTTTCTGGGATAAAGTAGGCAAGGGGATCTCCCTGATATTTTCAAAGGGAGGTTTCTGAAGAACCGACAGCACCAAGCTAAGATCCCAGGGCGGTAAGGGTGCTCGCACCGACGGAGCCAGGTGCCGCACTCCCTGGATGAAACTCTGCATCAAGGAATGAGTAGCCAGAGGCTTCTGAAAGAAGATTGCTAACGCTGAAACCTGACCCTTGATGGTGCTCAAGGACAGTTTCTGCTCAACCCCCTTTTGCAGAAAGGCCAATATTCGGGCCACCGAGTAAGAACGTGGAGGGAACCCAAGGGATTCACACCACGCGATATAAGACTTCCATGTGCGATGATAGACTTTTCTGGAAGTCGCTTTCCTTGCTTTAATTAGAGTAGGAATAACTGAAGTTGACAACCCCTTGTCCTTCAGCACCTGGGTCTCAATAGCCAGGCCGCTAAAGCCAGCGATTGTAAAGCAGGATGGAAGATCGGTCCCTGCGACAGCAGATCCTCCCTGAGAGGAAGTCGCCAAGGAACGTCTGCGACCAGCCTGACCAGGTCGGCGTACCAAGCCCTACGAGGCCAGTCCGGAGTTACCAGGATAACTGGGATTCCCTCCACCTCTATCCTGCGAAGAAGTTTCGGGAGCAACTTGAGAGGAGGGAAGGCATACAATAGCTGATACTGCCCCCACGTCTGCGGCGTCTGCTAGAGGATCGCGGGAGCGAGCCACAAACCTCCGCACTTTCCTGTTGAGCCGAGATGCCAACAGATCCACATTCGGGGTGCCCCAACGAAGGCACAGTTGGTGGAATACCTCTGGATGAAGAGACCATTCCCCTTGATTCAGAATTTGATGGCTGAGATAATCTGCCTGCCAATTCTCCACCCCCGGAATGAATACCGCGGAGAGAGCTGGAACAATCCGTTCCGCCCAACGAAGAATGCTGGCCACTTCTATGGCCGCCAGGACACTCTTGGTGCCCCCCTGGTGATTGACGTAAGCCACTGCTGTGGCATTGTCCGACTGGATCCGCACCGGGCTGCCCCGGAGCTGCTCGGTCCAATGAATCAGACAAAGTCTGACCGCTCTCAGTTCCAATACATTTATCGGTAACCTGGACTCTTCCAGGGACCAAAGCCCCTGAGCAGATAATTTGCCGAGAATTCCTCCCCACCCGGATAGACTGGCATCCATGGTGACAATCGTCCAGTATATTGGAAGAAATGACTTCCCCTGGCTGAGCATCGGAGACCGAAGCCACCAGACCAGAGACTCCCTGGTCCGCTCACTCAGTCGGATCCGATTGTCCAGGGAATCGGGATTCCGGTTCTATTTGAGAAGAATCTCCTTTCAAAGGATTCGGGTATGGGACTGGGCAAATGGTACTGCCTCAAAGGAAGCCACCATCAGACCCAGGACCCTCATGCAAGTCCGAAGGGAAGGCCAGTTGACGGATAGTAACAACTGAATCGTTGATTGAATCTTCCGGAGTTTCTCCGCAGGGAGAAACACCTTTGCCCTGGATGTGTCTAAAATTAGACCCAGATATTCCAGCCTCCTGGTGGGAACCAGAGATGACTTCTGCAGGTTCACCAGCCACCCGAACTCTTGCAAAGAGATCATGGTAATCTCCAAGTTTAGCAACAGAGTCTGTGGAGATTCCGCACGGAGCAGAAGATCGTCTAGGTAACCTAGAATCGATATGCCTTGCTGTCGCAACAGCGCCAAAACTGGTGCCAACACCTTTGTGAAGACCCGAGGAGCGGAGGCGAGACCAAAGGGTAACGCCGCAAACTGATAATGGTTATCTTCTACGGAAAAACGCAGGAAACGATGATGTCCTGCGTAAATGGGAATGTGAAGATAGGCATCCTTGATGTCTATGGACGCCAGAAAATCCCCCTGATGCAGGGAGGCCGCTACTGTGCGAATGGACTCCATTTTGAATTTTTGTACCCTGACAAAAAGAATGAGTGCTCTTAAGTCCAGAATTGGACGCACCTTGCCCTCTTTTCTGGGTATTGTGAATAGGTTCGAATAGAACCCCTGAAAACGTTCTGTCCAAGGAACGTGGATCACCACTCCTTGTTGCATCAAATCCGTTACTGCCCCCGCAAAGCTCTTAAGCGCTCCGGGGATAGTCGAATATTGGCAGGGAAGAATCGCACCGGTGGAAGTGATCGAAATTCGATCTTGTATCCCGACCGTATGACTTCGCGAACCCATTTGTCCGGGATTCTGGAAAGCCATGGATCCGGAAACCGGTGAAGACGTCCCCCCACCCCAGATATGGGTGGGGGGTGCACCTTCAGGCTTTAGTAGTCTTATCTTCAGCTCTGGGGGAGCCGGAGTTTTGTTTACCCGACCAGCGCCCCTTGAATCCTCCTGGAGGGGCTTTGGAGGGCTTTGCCTTATCGCCCGCCCCAGCGGAGCGAAAAAACTTTTTATGAGCGGAAAAGGAAGGCCCCCGTCTCTGACGAAGTCCCTTACCCTTAGTATTCTGTGGCAAAAAAGTGCTCTTGCCTCCAGTGAGATCCTTGATAATCTCATCCAAGGTGGCCAAATAGGCGATTCCCCTGAAAGGGGAGATTAGCCGAAAGCTTTTTTGGAACCTTGATTCGCCGACCAGCACTTTAACCACAGCACACGCCTGAGGACCACTGCTGAAATCGATGCAGGCCCCAACAATGGAGTGGCGTCCAGAGCGGCGTCACAGACAAACTGTAGCCCTTGTATCATCTGCACCAGCAGGTCTGATACTGCCGGGGGGATGCTTCTCCCCTCTAAGTCCCAGCGTAACAACTTGGTCCATTCTGTCAATGTTTGTGAAACCAAACCAATTGCAATCACTGGCCTAAAAGCTGACCCAATCAGGGAAAAGATGGAGCGGGACACGGCTTCCACCTTACGATCCACCGGATCCCTAAAGGACGGAGCGTCCTCTAATGGGATAACAGTAGCTTTATTTAGTCTGGAAATCGGTGAATCCACCAATGGTGGTACTGTCCATTTTTTAAGGAGGGATTCTTCAAACGGATAACGCCTAGTAATGCGTTTGGAAATACCAGGGGTTCGTTTTGGTCGACCCCATTCCTCTTTAATTATATTACCAAAACATTTGTCTTGTGCTATGGCGGAGGCAGAAACGTCCTCCTCACTGTCTGAGGAGACCGTACCCGAGACACAAGCCTCAGACGAGGGACCTGCAGCTGCAGTGACAGGCTCAGAATCTGTATCTGAAGTGTCAGATGAAATAGGGGTAGGCGGGGGTCGCTTCCTTGCGCCCCGTCCCTGACAGGCCACCTCCACCCGGGATACAAAAGACTCCAAAACCGCTGACAATGCATCAATAGTAAGTGGGGAACTGGAGGGTCCTGCGGCCACCTCGAGGGGATCAGGTGGGGATACATGTGTGGCAGGGTCCATGACTAATCTAGGAACACTTGCCAGCAAACAAAAATTTTCAAAAGAAAAAAATGTTCTCTTTTTTTTTTTTTTATGTGTAATCCCCCAGCGCAATAGCGCCCCTCAGCGTACCTGCTTTGGACCCCCACAGAGAGAGAGAGACCCCAAGGGCTCACCACCTGATGCAGAGAAGCTTCTACCAAACTGCTCTCAGCGCTGTCCTTTGCAGACCAGGAAGTCTTGTGAATAGTTTTCCCGGGTAAAGGAGGCGGCTCCGCCCCTTTACATGCCTTCCGGCGCTCCCACTGCTACTCCTTGAGGTAGCTGGGCATATCAAACATGGCCACCCCCATGCAGGAGACACCAGGCTGCGCCAAAATGGCGGCCTGCGTGACCTGTGGACGGCCTGTGGAAAACATGGCGGCTAAATAATGCGGCCTGTGGGCCTGCGGGATCCGGGCGGCCTGCGGATCTCATGCAGCCTGCGGGAGGATGGCGGCCGCCTGCGGGATCCGTGCGGCCTGCGGCAGGAGGGCGGTGGCCTGTGGATCTCATGCAGCCTGCGGGAGGATGGCGGCGGCCTGTGGAAGGATGGCGGCGGCCTGAATAGTGCGGCCTGCGAGAGGATAGCGGTAGTCCCTGTAGCTGCATCACTATGCATTGGGTAGGTGTTTGTATTATATCACCCTTTTACATGACTACTAGTAACGCCAGCCCCTGTCTCCATCCTTGACCCCAGTCATGCCTCTTACAGCGCCAGTTCTTTACAGTAACTATTAGATAGTCAGCTCCCAAACCAAGCCTCCTGGAGTGTATCTCTTATTCACCAAATCACACTCAAGAGGGAGATCTGTGAAACATGTCATAGGATAGAGGGGGAACCCTAAAATCAAGAGGGTCCGACCATCCACAGAGGGGCCCGTATCCATCCCGAAACCCGACAGTGGGGGAGGGGGAACATTCTACTCACCATACCGGAACCAACGGGCACCCACTCTAACAGAACCCCTCTCCACCTAGGTGGGGGGGCTGTCGACCAATACGGACGCCATGACTCAGTTTCCGACTGGTCGTAGGCGTCCTGGCGAGACATTTAACTCGCAGGCTTAGTCCCCGTCCAGCGGGACTATGTCGCAGGCCGACCCAGCGTGGAGCTAGGGCCTGCACGCGTTTGTAAGCCGGCTGGGGTGACCACTGGATCTCAACATCCAGCCCGTCGCCCAGCTCCAGCATAAATGTTTGAATGTGTCGCGGCCGATCCAGCGCGGAGCTGGAGTCTGCACGCACTTGTAGGCCGGCTGGGGTGACCACTGGACCTCAACATCCAGCCCGTCGCCCAGATCCGGCATCATTTGCTTGAAGATCTCACAGGAACAACTGGAGAAAAAATCTTGCCAGGACCAAAGATCCCAGCAAGAAACTTAGGTCCTTACTCCTGACTAGACAGAAAAAAACTGACATCCCAGAGAGAGAGTGAGGATATACCCTCTGGGACTGCCCCTAAGGTGTGGCCAGAACGTTTTCTTTTGCCTAGTGTCCTACTCCTGTAAAGGGCAGTATAACCCAATTTGATATTAATCGAAGAGGACTGCGTCTGTCAATGAGCGACAGAGAAATTACTTTGTTTTTAACAAGTCTTATGCCTAGCTTGCTCCTATGGATAAGAGGTCAATACCCATTGGTGAAGACTGAATGAGTGGGCGGCGACTGTCAGAGGACGTAAGAGAAAAATATTTGATATGTTAGCATGCAAAAGGGAGTGTTTAAACTAGCGCAACACCAACTGTCTAGATCAGGGGTGTCAAACTCAATTAAATTGTGGGCCACATCAGCATTAGTGTTGTCCTCAAAGGGCTGGTTGTATCTGTAAGACTGTATCTACTTGAATAACTAGGACTGCGCAGTGTACAGAGTGAAGAGTTCACAAATGCGCTACATACAGATTGCAGAGTTCAGGGGTGCGCAGTATACAGACTGAAGGGTTGAGGAGTGTATGACATACAAAGTGCAGATTTTATGGGTGCGCTACGTACAGAATACAGAGATAAGAAGTACCGAGCATGCAGAGTTCAGGGGTGCGCCGTGTACAGACTGCAGGATTAAGGAGTGTATGACATACAAAGTGCAGATTTTATGGGTGCGCTATGTACAGAATACAGAGATAAGAAGTACCGGGCATGCAGAGTTCAGGGGTGCGCCGTGTACAGACTGCAGGATTAAGGAGTGTATGACAAACAAAGTGCAGATTTTATGGGTGCGCTACGTACAGAATACAGAAATAAGAAGTACCGGGCATGCAGAGTTCAGGGGTGCGCCGTGTACAGACTGCAGGATTAAGGAGTGTATGACATACAAAGTGCAGATTTTATGGGTGCGCTGCGTACAGAATACAGAAATAAGAAGTACCGGGTATGCAGAGTTCAGGAGTGTGTGGAGTACAGAATGCCCACCCCTCAAAAAGCTTCCTCACATCTTATCGGCCTGGCTCTAGTACCTCCCAGTAGTGTAGGTGGCTCCACGTCTCTCTACTTGCCGGGGGATCATTGGTCGGCACTTCTGTGCCCCACCACAGGGTAGGCAGGGATCTGCAAGAGCCAGAGGTGGCAGGCCGGAGTGCCACCACATTCCAGCTGAAAAAGAGCCCTGGGTGCGAGGGCCACATGAAATAGCCTGGCAGCCGGATTTGGCTCATGGGCCTTGTGTTTGACACCTGTGGTCTAGCTGGTGGGAGCAATTCAAAAAATGAGTCTTAGGCAATGCCATGCGGTGTTCCCATTTTTCCTTACATTTCCCTCCTGGTTTGTGTGACAGCAATGAACATTGACTGTGTATTTAGGTGTCTGAAAGAAGGACTTTCTGCTGCACACCAGCACCAATGAACTTCTGACTAAACAATATGAAATGTGAGTGCTTTATCAATTCCAGGGATGGCCTCTACTGTCACATAGCAGCATGTAGTGGTCTAATCCTGCCATCTACTGGATGCTTTGAAAAAGGGTAATTTACAAGTCTATTTGGATAGCCAGTCTGCCACAGGAAATTTGCATTGCTAATAACCGATAACAAGGTATTTCTGAAGCTAAGGTAAGCTGAATCCATTTTGTCTAATTTGTTTAATGTGCATTCATTTATTAAGCTGGTCAGGGGTTTTAGGAGCAATTCACACCAGTAGGCACATTTTATGGTCTGTATAACGCACACGCATTGTTGTTGCTACAATGCATCACAGTTTATTTTTTTAACTTTAATTATATGCCATAAAATAACACTTTATTCAACCCAATGCACAACAGTGTGTTGTGACGCACTGCAGTGGATTGACACGTTTTTGGGCATTTTGCTGCGTAAAAATGGTGCATTTTTACATGACACACATCCAACCATAAACAATGTGCAAAATCATATATGTGCCTTGATGAAGTTGTAACAATATAAATTCATTAATAATAAATATAAGGTGCAATAATAATCTTATTAAATCAATAATAAAGTGCTTATAATAAATTAATGTGGGATTGTGCAAATAATATTTAGTGATAATGGGATTTTTAAAAGTGCGCCGTGCAAAAATTTTTAAAGTGTCATGATTTCACTTCCATACATTTTATCAAAACTGAATCGATCAGGAATATATAAAAAAATGAATAGGTAAAATAATATATAAAGAATATTTATATGCTCAAGTGTCCAAATAAATGTGACAATAATCCAATCTTCCTCTCCTGTGGATTAAAATTAGCTTCCTTCTACCTTTCCACCTTGTGCAATATGGTGCTCTTCAGTGCCAGCCACTTCTAGGTGTGCTAAACGCTCACCCTAATGCTGTGGCAAATGGGCTTTTTGGTATTAAAAGCCAGACCTCCTATCCACTCCTCTCACAGCTCAGCTTAACCAAAGGCGGGGGATGTTAGTACTTTTCCTCCTTTCCGGGGTACCTCGGGTCCTTATACTTCCTCTCCCTCGTATCTCAAAATAATGGGGCCATCATAGTGCAGTATTTCAAACTTTTATTTGTAAAGGAACATATAGCAACTTACAGTTTTGAATCACTATTAGCTGCCTGTGTTTATGCCGCGGGACTCTCCTCTGTGTCCCGTAACGTCATTTCCGGTAATGCGTTGCCTTGTTTGCCCTACGCGTTACGTCACGTTACCACATGAATTTGTTGTTGTGAGTGGGAAAGATTGGAACCACTGGTTAGAGCATTTATTGCTGTCTGTGTCCCTGCAATAGGATAGCGGCCCTCTATGTGATCTGGTAAGTATTGCCACCAGGACAGAAAGTGATTGGAAGCACAAGATTTTAGGAGATGAAGGGAAAGTGTGAACACCTTTTCTGGTGAGAAATATCTAAGAGGGAATTACTCCCCACTTTGGAAATATTTTCTTTCACTTCCCCTTAAGTCTTTGTTACAGTAAATGAAGGGAAATCTCCCCAATAGGAAACAGACACAAACAAAAAAAAAAAAACTTGACACGGGTGTTAACAATTCCCCATTCTATCCAAAACAAAAGAAAAACAAACAAAAAAAAAACAGCTTCGGCTTCAAATTTACAGCAATCAATTTATGCCAAGTTTTATGTACTTTAGCTAATTGCATTCCACACTTGAAAAGAAGAAGAGACGTTCCTTGAACTCCAGTTTTGCTTCTACCATACAGGTCCTTCTCAAAAAATTAGCATATTGTGATAAAGTTCATTATTTTCTGTAATGTACTGATAAACATTAGACTTTCATATATTTTAGATTCATTACACACAACTGAAGTAGTGCAAGCCTTTTTTTTGTTTTAATATTGATGATTTTGGCATACAGCTCATGAAAAACCAAAATTCCTATCTCAAAAAATTAGCATATCATGAAAAGGTTCTCTAAACGAGCTAGTAACCTAATCATCTGAATCAACTAATTAACTCTAAACACCTGCAAAAGATTCCTGAGGCTTTTAAAAACTCCCAGCCTGGTTCATTACTCAAAACCGCAATCATGGGTAAGACTGCCGACCTGACTGCTGTCCAGAAGGCCATCATTGACACCCTCAAGCAAGAGGGTAAGACACAGAAAAATTTCTGAACGAATAGGCTGTTCCCAGAGTGCTGTATCAAGGCACCTCAGTGGGAAGTCTATGGGAAGGAAAAAGTGTGGCAGAAAACACTGAACAACAAGAAGAGGTGACCGGACCCTGAGGAAGATTGTGGAGAAGGACCGATTCCAGACCTCGGGGGACCTGCGGAAGCAGTGGACTGAGTCTGGAGTAGAAACATCTAGAGCCACCGTGTACAGGCGTGTGCAGGAAATGGGCTACAGGTGCCGCATTCCCCAGGTCAAACCACTTTTGAACCAGAAACAGCGACAGAAGCGCCTGACCTGGGCTACAGAGAAGCAGCACTGGACTGTTGCTCAGTGGTCCAAAGTACTTTTTTTCCGATGAAAGCAAATTTTGCATGTCATTCGGAAATCAAGGTGCCAGAGTCTGGAGGTAGACTGGGGAGAGGGAAATGCCAAAATGCCTAAAGTCCAGTGTCAAGTACCCACAGTCAGTGATGGTCTGGGCTGCCATGTCAGCTGCTGGTGTTGGTCCACTGTGTTTTATCAAGGGCTGGGTCAATGCAGCTAGCTATCAGGAGATTTTGGAGCACTTCATGCTTCCATCTGCTGAAAAGCTTTTATGGAGATGAAGATTTTGTTTTTCAGCACGACCTGGCACCTGCTCCCAGTGCCAAAACCACTGGTAAATGGTTTACTGACCATGGTATTACTGTGCTTAATTGGCCTGCCAACTCTCCTGACCTGAACCCCATAGAGAATCTGTGGGATATTGTGAAGAGAAAGTTGAGAGACGCAAGACCCAACACTCTGGATGAGCTCAAGGCCGCTATCGAAGCATCCTGGGCCTCCATAACACCTCAGCAGTGCCACAGGCTGATTGCCTCCATGCCATGCCACATTGAAGCAGTCATTTCTGCAAAAGGAATCCCGACCAAGTATTGAGTGCATAACTGAACATAATTATTTGAAGGTTGACTTTTTTTTGTATTAAAAACACTTTTTTTTTTATTGGTCGGATGAAATATGCTAATTTTTTGAGATAGGAATTTTGGTTTTTCATGAGCTGTATGCCAAAATCATCAATATCAAAACAATAAAAGGCTTGCACTACTTCAGTTGTGTGTAATGAATCTAAAATATATGAAAGTCTAATGTTTATCAGTACATTACAAAAAATAATGAACTTTATCACAATATGCTAATTTTTTGAGAAGGACCTGTATATCAGTTCTGATCATCATGCCCTGTATTGTGAACACTGTGTTCTATTTGTAGAGGACCTTGGACTGATTAAGCTTTGGATTCTTACTCAAATCGTAATATTTTCAATAAAACAATGGGTGGTGATTCTGTGAAGGCCTATAAACTGGAACTCCAGTTTTGCTGTGGATAAACATTGGCATCCAAATAATTTTTGTACATGGCAATTTTTAGAGAACGCCCTTACCTGCTTCTGATGAAAGGTTACTCTCTGAAATTATATGACATTGCTATTATGGAAAATTAGCACTCTTGGCAAACATTTAGATACATGCCGTGCAAGCATTTCATATAAAATTTTTGGAGTAGAAGCATAGGTGTGTGCAGCCTAATGCATTAGGGTGTGTACCCCAAAGCTCAAACACACATGCATGTGTGTGTTTAAATATATATACAGTATCTCACAAAAGTGAATTCACCCCTCACATTTTTGTAAATATTTTATTATATCTTTTCATGTGACAACACTGAAGAAATTACACTTTTCTACAATGTAAAGTAGTGAGTGTACAGCTTGTATAACAGTGTAAATTTGCTGTCCCCTCAAAATAACTCAACACACAGTCATTAATGTCTAAACCGCTGGCAACAAAAGTAAGTGCACCCCTAAGTGAAAATGTCCGAATTGGGCCCAGTTAGCCATTTTCCCTCCCCTGTGTCATGTAACTTATTAGTGTTACAAGGTCTCAGGTGTAAATAGGGAGCAGGTGTGGTAAATTTGGTGTTTTCGCTCTCACTCTCTCATACTGGTCACTGGAAGTTCAACATGGCACCTCATGGCAAAGAACTCTCTGGAGGATCTGAACAAAAAGAATTGTTGCTCTTCATAAAGATGGCTTAGACTATAAGAAGATTGCCAAGACCCTGAAACTGAGCTGCAGCACAGGGGCCAAGACAATACAGTGGTTTAACAGGACAGGTTCCACTCAGAACAGACCTCGCCATGGTCAACCGAAGAAGTTGAGTGCACGTGCTCAGCGTCATATCCAGAGATTGTCTTTGGGAAATAGACATGAGTGCTGCCAGCGTTGCTGCAGAGGTTGAAAGGGTGGGGGGTCAGCCTGTCAGTGCGCTGCACACTACATCAAATTGGTCTGCATGGCTGTCGTCTGAGAAGGAAGCCTCTTCTAAAGATGATGCACAAGAAACCCCACACACAGTTTGCTGAAGACAAGCAGCCTAAGGATACGGATTACTGGAACCATGTACTTTGGTCTGATGAGACCGAGATAAACTTATTTGGTTCAGATGGTGTCAAGCATGTGGGGCAGCAACCAGGTGAGGAGTAAAAAAGACAAGTGTGTCTTGCCTACAGTCAAGCATGGCGGTGGGAGTGTCATGGTCTGGGGCTGTATGAGTGCTGCCGGCACTGGGGAGCTACAGTTCATTGAGGAAACAGAGCCTGATCCCCTCCCTTCGGAGACTGGGCCGCAGGGCAGTATTCCAACATGATAACGACCCCAAACACACCTACAAGATTACCACTACCTTGCTAAAGAAGCTGAGGGTAAAGGAGATGGACTGGCCAAGCATATCTCCAGACCTAAACCCTATTGAGCATCTGTGGGGCATCCTCAAATGGAAGGTGGAGAAGCGCAAGGTGTCTAACATCCTCAGCTCCATGATGTCATCATGGAAGAGTGGAAAAGGACTCCAGTGGCAACCTGTGCAGCTCTGATGAACTCCATGCCCAAGAGGGTTAAGGCAGTGCTGGAAACTAATGGTGGTCACACAAAATAGACACTTTGGGCCCAATCTGGACATTTTAACTTAGGGGTGTACTCACTTTTGTTGCCAGCAGTTTAGACATTAATGGCTGTGTGTTGAGTTATTTTGAGGGGACAGCAAATTTACACTGTTATACAAGCTGTACACTCACTACTTTACATTGCAGCAAAGTGTCATTTCTTCAGTGTTGTCACATGAAACGATATAAAAAAATATTTACAAAAATGTGAGGGGTGTGCTCACTTTGTGAGACACTGTGTGTGTGTGTGTATATATATATATATATATATATATATATATAAAATGCATTTTGCTTAAAAATTACTTAGAACCCCTAAACATTATTACACATATATATATATATATATATATATATATTTTTTTTTTTTTTTTTTTTTGCAGTTTTGTTGCAATTTTTTATGTCACACGATATTTGTGCAGTGGTTATTGAAATGCAGCTTTTTGGAAGGATACACTTTCATAAGTTTTTAATGCAAAAAAAAAAAAAAAACACAACATAATAACCTATGTTTGGTAAAATAAAAAAAGATGAGGTTACGCCAAGTAAATAGATAGCCAACGTGAGGTTTTAAAATTGTGCACGCTCGTGTAACGGCACTAAACTGCGGTAATTAAAAATCTCCAAAGGCGACTCAAATTCTCCCTAATCCCCCATCCTAGCACAAATTCCCCCCCCCCCCACACCATATTACCTTTTCTAGCCCAACCCCCCAAAAGTTCCCCTTCTAGCACAAATCATCTTCCCTCATCTCCCCTCCTAACATAAATCCCCTCAAATCACCACTCCTAGCACCCTCCCAATACAAATCCCCTTCCCCCTAACCTCCTTGTGGTGCCCTCCCCCCCACCTCACATGATACCACAGTGCCCAGGACAGCCACCCCTCCTGCCCACCCCTTGTCCCGGCCCACGGCCTTATTGGTGCCTGTTTGCTTGACTGGGACTATTCTCGTGTGTGCATATCCTAGCCATTCTCTTGGAGTGCACTCTAGACTAGTTATAATATTTTTATTCAAGTTGCAGTTAATGCTTATATGCAGCTGGCTAGTGGTTCAGAACTCTATTATAAGTTACCTTGGCATAATGAAAATACTATCTAGTGGACTGTATTTGAACCTACCTTCTGTGTATTAATTTTTGCATGCTCAAACCACTATTCATTCTAAGTTGACTTACCACTAAATAGCCTTGGTGCTAATTCACAGCCAAGTTAAAGGTATCTGTGGCCATGTCCTTATAAAAGTGCTTGCAGTAACTTTCATTCATCCAGGTGTGCCAGAGGGGCCTTTCATTCGGGCAGACCGATAGGGTGCGCCTGTCAGATTTTTAGGCGGACTTGATCAGACCATCCATTGCCTTCTATGGAGCAACAGGTGTCAACGGACATGTGTTTCCCCATCCATCTGTCGGATTTAATGGCCATTGGGTATAAATGGACAGGCGGTCTGACTGCCCATAGAGGACAGTGGGAGGTGTCTGCTCTGCATAAGTGGATCAGACACTGACAAGGAGACAGATTCCCCACTGAACAGGCAGACTCTGTCCCATGTGAAATCAGCCTATATGATTACAGAAAGATAATCTAAACTGCTGACTTCCTATTACCCCTAAAAGAGCTCCTTTACCAGGAATCAAATTTATTTTAACCTTCACTATATCAGTTAAAGCGGGGGTCAGTAACCCAGAGATCAGGGCCAGGTGACAGGTAGATTGCGGTCTGGGTTTGCTGACCTGCCCTCCTAGAGCATTAAACAGATTGCAATACAGAGGAACTACTTGCAAAGTTGTAGCTGTAGTAGGGAGCAAGAGCTGGCTCCTGTCCCATGTGGAGTGATAACAACTTCAATCCACCTCTGATCCTGGCTTGCAGTCTCCAGAGTGGTGCCAGCAGCAGGAAAGAAGAGATCTTCAGGTCGGTGTGAAGTTCTACACTAAGCATAATAGGATGAGGCTCAATGCACACTATCTTAAAAAAAAAAAAACAAAAACAAAAAAAACAAAAAACAAAAACAAAAAAAAAAAAAACACTCCTAGTAGCAGTTTTTGACCTTTTCTTTCTTCTCCTAAAAGCAAATAGTGTTATCCTATGTGTTCATGAACACTTTTAGTCTAGAAGCATTTTTGAAGCTTCCGCTTCTAGAAGCAGAGGGAAGAAACAAAAAAAAAACTCAGGGAAAAAGCTGAAAGCTCCTAACTGCTGGTACAAAAAGGCTATTTTCATCTGGGATTTTTCTGGCGTTTTTGTTTTGCTTATAGTGTGCATGAAGCCTAAGGCTGCTTTCATACTGATGTGCTGCTGTTTACCCTCACTGCCAATGCAGGGCAGTGTACCTGCAGCTTTCCTGCACTTAACCATAGACTTCTATTCTATCCTGCAGGTGTTGAACACTTTCCTGAATGCAGTTGTGGTGCGCTTTCAGAAAGTGCACCACACCTGCAGGATATAATAGAAGTCTATGGCAAAGCGCAGCTAACCCAGGAAAGTCGCAGATGCATTGTGCTGCACCCGGGGTGCAAGTAAACTGCAGCACAGCAGTGTGAAAGCAGCTTTATAGTGAGCTCAGAACAGTAAACATTTAAATCTTGTGGGGTGGTAAACCCCATAGTTAGGATGTGTTTTTATGACCCCCCCCCCTTTTAGCTGTAGTGGCCAGGGGTGTACACATTTCGCAGCCAGAGTTATACACCCTGTCAGTGGCAGCCCGTGCTAAAAAAAAAAAAGAAAAAAAAAGACAAAAAGAACAAATAAAGTTTTGAAAAAAAAAAAAAATCGTGTTCGCAGGCCTATGCGCTGGGCCTGGTGGCTATGGGGGGGGGGGGGGGGGGGTTTTACGACCCAGAAGAGGCGCCGATTGGCTGCCTTCTGGGGGCGTGACCTGGGCGCAGGAAAAAGCGCTGAGCCACCCCCACCTTCGTGATATCCTGGCTGTGATTGGTCCAGTCTCCAGCCTGGACCAATCATCATCCAGGACATCGCTGACTCGCAATGGGGGCGGTGCCGGTGCGTGCGTCAGTCATGCACCGTCACCGCCCGATCTCCTTCCCGCCGTCCGGACCGGAAGACTGAAGAGGAGGACGTCCACGGCGCTGCTCGTCTCGGTTCCCGGAATCCCGCCGCCGTCAGAAGGCAAGTGATTGAAGCCGACCTGTGCCATCACCTGTGCCATGCCTGTACCATGACCTCAAAGTCATGCAATTTTTTTACCGCGAAGCAATACCTATTACATTTTTCTTTTTGCGCCCCCCAAAAAATTTTGAGCACCAGCCGCCACTGCACCCTGTCATGTTTGGTGGGTGTAGCAACTGCCAAGCATGACCTATTCAAGTGAATGAAGCCACTCTGCAAGTGGTTAAACAAGGGGTTAAAACAAGCAACATAGTGTTGCAGAACCATGCAGTTGCGGGGCACTTGCAGAGAGGACCAATTTACTTAAATAGGTCCCGATTGGCAGGCAGTAGCACCCCCCAAAAGCAACAGGGGGTTCAATTCCCACTGCGGCACATATCCACCTTTGCTAAAGGAGGTAGGAATTGGGGGTGGTTAAACCACAACTCAACATCAAGATTTCACCCCCCCCCCCCAACTTTTGTGTGAACGAGCCGTGCAGCAACCGTGCTGCTCCCCTGAAAGAGTGTGTGACAGGTGCAGAGGAGGAGATATGTTGCCTCCTCACCACCTGACTTTAACCCATTATTGCTGTATGGCAATTAAGAGGTTTAAATCAGGTGTAAGGAGAAGACAGCGTACTCTAGTGATCTTAGACCTCTCTGATATTGTTCAGGTAGATGTGTTTTGAAATACAGCGCCTACCCTTACATTCTAAAGTTTAGATCTGGTAATGTCGCCATCAATTTATGTGTGTGCTTAAATCAAGTAGTAGTGTGCTGTTTTGGAGGCGCTATTACCCCTTGTATACAATTTAAATAAATATAGACCATTCAAGTAAAATTTTTGTGTATAAAGTGAGTTAGAGTTTTATAAAAGTGCAAACGTGCAATTAATATGTGCGATATACATATATTCCATTTTTATCCACACATTTTTTATGAAGTCACATTATTTTACCGCACTAATAATGCATTTGAATGCATAATTTTACATTGTTTTCATTTTGATATATCCAAATACTAATTTTGACCGCACATACAGTGGGTACGGAAAGTATTCAGACCCCCTTAAATTTTTCACTCTGTTATATTGCAGCCATTTGCTAAAAGCATTTAAGTTCATTCTTCTTCCTCATGAATGTACACATAGCACCCCATACTGACAGAAAAACACAGAATTGTTGACATTGTTGCAGATTTATTAAAAAAGAAAAACTGAAATATCACATGGTCCTAAGTATTCAGACCCTTTGCTGTGACACTCATATTTAACTCAGGTGCTTTCCATTTCTTCTGATCATCCTTGAGATGGTTCTACACCTTTGAGTCCAGCTGTGTTTGATTATACTGATTGGACTTGATTAGGAAAGCCACACACCTGTCTATATGAGACCTTCCAGATCACAATGCATGTCAGAGCAAATGAGAATCATGAGGTCAAAAGGAACTGCCTGAAGAGCTCAGAGACAGAATTGTGGCAAGGCACAGATCTGGCCAAGGTTACAAAAAGATTTCTGCTGCACTTAAGGATCCTAAGAGCACAGTGGCCTCCATAATCCTCAAATGGAAGACATTTGGGATGACCAGAACCCTTCCTAGAGCTGGCCGTCCGGCCAAACTGAGCTATCGGGGGAGAAGAGCCTTGGTGAGAGAGGTAAAGAAGAACCCAAAGATCACTGTGGCTGAGCTCCAGAGATGCAGTCAGGAGATGGGAGAAAGTTGTAGAAAGTCAACCATCACTGCAGCCCTCCACCAGTCGGGGCTTTATGGCAGAGTGGCCCGACGGAAGCCTCTCCTCAGTGTAAGACACATGAAAGCCCACATGGAGTTTGCTAAAAAAAACACCTGAAGGACTCCAAGATGGTGAGAAATAAGATTCTCTGGTCTGATGAGACCAAAATAGAACTTTTTGGCCTTAATTCTAAGCGGTACGTGTGGAGAAAACCAGGCACTGCTCATCACCTGTCCAATACAGTCCCAACAGTGAAGCATGGTGGTGGCAGCATCATGCTGTGGGGGGGTTTTTCAGCTGCAGGGACAGGACGAGTGGTTGCAATCGAGGGAAAGATGAATGCGGCCAAGTACAGGGATATCCTGGACAAAAACCTTCTCCAGAGTGCTCTGGACCTCAGACTGGGCCGAAGGTTTACCTTCCAACAAGACAATGACCCTAAGCACACAGCTAAAATAACGAAGGAGTGGCTTCACAACAACTCCGTGACTGTTCTTGAATGGCCCAGCCAGAGCCCTGACTTAAACCCAATTGAGCATCTCTGGAGAGACCTAAAAATGGCTGTCCACCAACGTTTACCATCCAACCTGACAGAACTGGAGAGGATCTGCAAGGAGGAATGGCAGAGGATCCCCAAATCCAGGTGTGAAAGACTTGTCGCATCTTTCCCAAAAAGACTCCTGGCTGTATTAGATCAAAAGGGGGCTTCTACTAAATACTGAGCAAAGGGTCTGAATACTTAGGACCATGTGATATTTCAGTTTTTCTTTTTTAATAAATCTGCAACAATGTCAACAATTCTGTGTTTTTCTGTCAGTATGGGGTGCTATGTGTACATTCATGAGGAAGAAGAATGAACTTAAATGATTTTAGCAAATGACTGCAATATAACAAAGAGTGAAAAATTTAAGGGGGTCTGAATACTTTCCGTGCCCACTGTATATATACTTTATGCACTTTGGAATATATTGTATATCGCACATAGTTATTGCACATTGGAAGGACGTTTGCACTTTTATAACACTAAGTCACTTTATACACAAATATTTTATTGAATGGTCTATATTGTTCAGTTAGAGCTCCACCTCTTGGTTGCCCACCCCTGTATTAAAATGTGTGAAATAAAGTTTGCATCTACCATGTTTCCCCGAAAATAGGAGCCATCTCTGTTTTCTAGGATGGTTGCAATAGAAGCCCTACCCCAGGGTGTAGCAAGCATGACCAAGATCATACTTAAAACAGAGGGAAGGGACCTATGTCCCACAATGGACTGCAAGTAAGGGATTTTACAAGAATACAAAAAATCCTATTTTCTTTTTTTTTTCATTAAGGGACACAGGAATCCTATGCGGATGGGACCTCCAGAAGCAGTCCCAACTGAGGGGTGAGTAACCAGCAATAAGCTAAAAGGGCCAACAAAATAGAACTGGGGACTGAGCCTCCTGAAGAACTAGCATGCGAATGGACACAGATGGGGCCAAACCCCCTACCTGATCGGGGGGGAATTGCCAACAAGACTAGAGGGGAGACACATAAAAAAAATTACCTAGAAGCCCAAGAAAATAGGATTTTTGTACACCGTAAAATCCTTTTCTCTGAGTTCATTGACAGACACAACTCCATATTCTTCACCAAAAGGTTATGCTGCCCTCTACAGGAGTAGGACTATGCAGAAAACAACTGCTTGGCTACGCCCTGTGGGCCATCCTCAACTGGCATAACCAGAGCATCTGCCAGAGGATATCGCGACCTGGCCACAAACCTCCACACCTTTTCTGTGGAGCCAGGACACCAACAGAGCATCACCTTGGAGGTGACCCACCGCAGAGATATCTGATGAAACATGTCTGGGATGAAGGGAACATTGCCCCTGGTCCAACGGCTGACGAATATAGTAATGCACCTGCCAATTTTCCACTCCGGAGAGGGCAAGAACGATCTTGCCCACCCGAGAATCCCAGATACCTCCAGGGCTGCTAACACTTCTTCTGCTGCTCTGGTGATTCACAGAGCCCCAGGAGCCGCTCCGCACAACGAACCAGGCAAAGCCCGATTGCTCGAAATTCCAAGACATCGACAAGCAGTCTGGACTCTTCCAGCATCCAACAGCCCCAAGTCAAGTTCAGCCCCAGGACCCCCTCCTCACCTGGACAGGCTGGCATCTGTCGTGACCACTGTCAAGTACAAAGAGAAAGGACTTGTCCTGTAGTAAGGTTGAGGAGCACAGTCACCAGACCAGAGAACTCTTTCGCCCAACTCAGAAAAATCACATTGTCCAGCGACTTGAGACACTTGTCCCATTTGACCAGAACCTCCTTTGAAGGAGTCTCGTGTAGAACTGTGCAGATATAACAGTCTCGCAGGTGGACACCATTAGGCCCCAACACTCGCATAAACGCCCAAAGGGACGCTACTTGTGGGCTAACAACAGTTGAATCACAGACTGCAACTTTCCCAGAGAAAAGAACACTCTTGCTAGAGTCAGCCCGAAATAATCCAATCTCCTGGCCGGAAGCCACCCAAACTCCCGCAAAGTCTGGAAAGTAATTTTCCCATTGGCCATCTGAGCCAACGGAGACTCTGCTCATAAGAGGTCGTCCAGATATCCTAGCACAGCAATCCCCCACTGATGCAGCAGCAAAAAGACCGGGGCCAACACTTTCGTGAGGAACCGAGGAGCAGAGGCTAGAGCAAAGGGTAACGCCACAAACTGGTTGCTTCGCTCTGAGAAGGCGCACTGAGGAATCGCTGATGCCGGGTGCAAAAATGAACGTGCAGGAAGGCATCCTTGACATCTAAAGAAGCCAGGGAACCCCCTTAATGCAGGGATGCCACCACCGTCCAAATGGACATCATGAATTTTTGCACCCGCACAAAAACAGTTCAGGGCTTAGATAGGACGAACTTGCCCTTCTTCCTGGCAAACATAAAAGGGTATGAATTAAAACTCCCAAAAAAAAAAAAAAAAAAAAAAAAAAAAAAAAAAAAAACTTTCCTTCACTGGAACCAGGACGATCATGGCCTGGGACAGCAAGCCCTGCCGTGCCCACACCGGAGCTTGCAGCCAAGTCGGGGGCAGGTGCACATTGGAATGAAATAACCTTTCCAGAGGACAAGAAACTGAATTCCATCTTGGAACTGGATACAATCACCTCATGGACCCACTGGTCATGGACTTAGGGAGGTTCATGGCCCCGGAACCAGCAAAGACATCCCCCCACCCCAGACATGGATGGGGGCAAACCATCATGCCGAACGGGTCTTGTCAGCAGGTCTGGAGAAGCTTGCTCTCTGATTGCCAGACCAAGGCCACTAGAAACCACTCAAAGAGGCCTTAAAGGGCTTGGAACCTTTTTCTGAAGTCCGAGGGACAAAAAAACTTCTCGTGGGCTGAAATCATCCAGGGTAGCCCTGAACAGGCGTTCGTCCTGACAAGCCAATTCAGTCAGATCCTTCGTGGAGGTGTGATCCGCAGACCAACACTTCAGCCACAAAATACGTCTAAGCACCACTGCCAAGACAGATAGCTTAGAGACTCACAGGAACCGGATCCAAAGATGCATCGCAGAAAAACTGCAGACCCTGGTTGGCCAGTTTGCCATAGGTGGGGGGGAAACTGGTCGCCCCCCCACGGTCAGACGCAAAAGTGTTGCCCACCCTGTCCGTGTCTGAGACACCTGAACGGAGGCCAAAACATATCCCGATAAGGCACCAGCCATAGTAAACATGTAATGGGCCTTAGAGATTCTGCCCGCCTGTCAGCCGGAGTCCTAAAAGCCAGGGAGTCTACCACCGGAAACATGGTTGCCTTGGTCAACCTGGAAAATAGGGGCACCCACCGCCGGTGGGAGCATCCACTGCTCAGAATCAACTCCTCAAGGGATACTGGGCAGCTAAGTGTCTTGGGACCATCAAGGGTCGTATTAGATGCACCCAGCACTTATTGTCAAAATAAGCGGGATAAGAGAAAACCATAACCACATGGGACGATTTATGGGTGACAAACGGAACCGATATGGCCACAGCAGCTTTGGCAGCAGCCTCCAACATAAAGGACTCCTGCACTGATGCAATCAATGCATCTACCAGCGCCTCTTGTGTGGCAGCAGCCATGGAGGAATCATCCTCACTGACGGTTCAGGGAAACGTGGACTCCCTGGGGCGAGGGGCGCAATCGATAAGCCAACCGCTATCCTTACCCAGCACGGGGGGGGGGGGGGGTGGGGGTCGGTGACTCAAGCACCCCACAGTGGGCGCAGACTGAGGCCTGCAAAAAGGGGGTCGACGAGCGAAACCCGCAGTGGGGCCCCCTCAAGAAGGACCGAAAAGGAGGCCGCAAACAGACCAACCTAAGGGGGGCTGCCTGCCGCTAATGTGGGAAAACTCGCAGACAGGCTACCCTCACAGAGCCAGTGGGGAAGGCGGATGCCCCACAGCACCCTGGCAGCTAAACCTGCCTGGGACCCTGTTCTCCCCCCCCCCCCATAAGCCACCCTACCAGAAAGGGGGCAGCCTACATTTTTGGGTACGCAAGCCCAGCAGGCCATGGCCTAAATTTTCAGCCACAAGGCTGCGTGAGCGTGATCCGCGGGGGACCCACGACCAGCCAGGGAGAGGAGGGGTGACTGATGTCCCAGGGTACAATGGCGGCTTTAGCTGTCACAACTGGGGCTGCCCCAGAGAAGGTCCAGCCAGTAGGCCGCAGCCTAAATTTTTGGCCTGCCCGACCGCGTGGTACTCCGACCCGTGGATACCAAGCCACTTGCCCCCCCTGGCCCACTAGCTGTCCCAAGGGGACCCAAAAAGGCCACCCAAACCATATAAGGCCCACCGAGAGTGACAGTACGCCCTCAGGGACCAAGGCCAAGGGTACCCATGGAAGAACCCCAGAGGGACCAACCACCCCAGGGAGTATCCGTGTCCCACACCGAAACCAGTTAAGGAGAGGATGGGACCCTTACTTACCAATCCAGGGAAGCGTGCGGGTAACACTACCAAGACAGAATACTCCTTGCCACCGAAGTGGGGTAGCTGTCAGAAGGAACGCTGTGATTCAGGCCGAGACCTGATCGTATGCAACCATGTAAGAAGTTTAACTCGCCAGCCAGCCCCCTGCCCAGTGGGGCTATGTCAAGGCCAACCAAGGGTGGAGCTACGACCCAGCAGATGCTAGAAGATCTCCACCTTCAGGAGTAGGACCTAGGGCCTGGCAGGGAGACCAGGTCCTACTCCTGAACTAGGCAAACAAAAACGGAGCATCTCTAAGCAGAATGGGAGGGGGTTAGGCCAGCTGAGGATGGCCTACAGGGCGTATCCAAGCTTTTGTGTTGTCTGCCTAGTCCTCCTCCTGTAGAGGGCAGCATAACTATGGTGAAGAATATGGGGCTGTGTGTCAAAGAACGGAAGAGAACATTTTTATTTTACACCCATGTTTTTCAGATATCTTAAGGCTGGTCACGTGATGCACTGCATATTCCTGTTTACTGCTTCTTATGACTAGTGTGGTCTGCTGTTGATTTAAAGCAGTGTTTCTCAACCATTTTTCAGTCATGGCGCCCTTGAAAAGTATTTTCAGTCTTGAGGCACCCATATCCAAGGCTTGGTTCACGTTCCTGTATCTCGCAGAACATGCTCAGAATCGTGCTCGTTCCTGACACACAGGCAAATGCTCTGCTCTTTAGGGGTGTCAATTCTTAATGGTACCCCACAGATTGTCAAACGTAGGGTGTTTTTGGTGCGATGCAAACGACTTCTTTCCCTGCATCTCTGCGGGTAGGGAAGCCCATTGACCTGAATAGGCTGCCCTGCACACAGCCACACAGATGTGAAAAAAGGGCTTGATCACATGTCAGGTTGGAGGGTGGTAAAACCACATGGTTGAGCTGTTTTTACCACCCCCAACTTCTCTCCCTTTTAGCTGCAGAGGCAGCAGCTGGGGGTGTACACATGCTGTGGCTGCAGTTGGAGGTATACCCAGGGTGAATGGGGCTGCACTGCAACCACCCTGCAACTGTGTGCATTGCACGGTTGCAGTGTATTGATGCTTTACGGGCTTAAAACAGGGGGTGAGGAGGTAAAACTGGATTTTTGACTTACCGTAAAATCCTTTTCTCTTAGGTTCATTGACGGACGCAGTCCTCTGATGCATATCAGTAGGGTAATACCGCCCCTTAAAGGAGTAGGACACTAGGCAGAAAAAATTTCTGGCTACGCCTATGGGCACTCCCTGGGGGTATACCCTCTCTCTTCCTGCATAGGATGTCCTTTTGTATCAAAGCAGTGTCAGAGAAAAGCACGCCAACCCACTCAAAAAATTAGAGGGGCGGGTACTGTGTCCGTCAATTAACCTAAGAGAAAAGGATTTTACGGTAAGTCAAAAATCCAGTTCTCTATTGTTCATTGACGGACGCAGTCCTCTGATGCATATCAGTAGGATGTCCCAAAGCAGTACCAAAATGAGGAGTGGGAACCAGAACAAAGAGAAAACAGTCCCAAGGCCAACCAGGCAACACAGGACACCTCAGAACAATCAGATGAGGTCCACCTGAAAAACAGAAAAAACACCCTCAAGGAAGGCCAAGAGGCGCCCTAAACCGCACACTGCAAATCCTTGCCGCCAAAAGAGGCATCCGCAGATGATATCACATCCACCTTATAAAATTTGGTAAAGGTGTGAACAGACGACCAAGTCGGTGAGCCTTGCACACCTGAAGCACAGACACCTGATGGCAAAAAGCCCAAGAAGCACTAAGCGCCCGAGTAGAGTGTGCCTTGACAGGGAAGGGCGGAACCTGACCCCTAATGGAATAAGCCTGCAGCACTGTCTGATCCATCTGGAAATAGTCACAGCAGACGCAGGCAGTCCCTTCTTTGGGCCATCTGTGAGCACAAAGAGTCAGACTTGCGAAAAGACTCAGTAGATACCAAATACACCTTGAGCACCCGAACAACATCCAGGGTATGAAGGGCAAATTCCTTAGGATGTTTTGGCTTAAGACATAAGGAAGTTAACACGGTGTCCTCATTTAAGTGAAAACTGGAAACCACCTTCGGCAGGAAGGACAGATCCGGCCGAAGTACCACCTTGTCCCTGTGAACCACCAGATAGAGAGGACAGCGCAGCCAGTTCCGACACCCTGCGTGCAGAAGTGATAGCCACCAAGAAGGCCACCTTCTGAGACAAGGTAAGCAGGGGGACCACCTAAATATTCTCAAAGGGAGGCCTCTGGAGAACCGACAGCACCAAATTAAGAACCCTATGGCTGTAATGGAGGTCGCACCGGAGGTACCAGTGTCGCACCCCCTGGATGAAACTAGGCACCAGGGAATGGGCGGCCAATGGCCTCTGGAAGAAAATAGCCAAAGCCGAGACCTGACCCTTGATAGTACTCAAGGCCAACTTTTGATGAACTCCCCATTGAAGGAAAGCCAAGATCAGAGCCACTGAATAGGAGCGAGGGTGGGTCCCAAGGGACTCACACCACGCAATGTAGGACTTCCACGTACGATGATAAATCTTCCTGGAAGTCGCCTTCCTCGCTTTAAGCAAAGTGGGAATCACTGAAGCAGGTAAACCTCTGTCCTTCAGCACCTGGCTTTCAACAGCCAAGCCTTCAAAGCCAGTGACTGTAAAGCAGGATAGAAGATTGGCCCCTGAGAGAGCAGATCCACCCTGAGGGGAAGTCTCCACGGGGCGTCTGCGACAAGCCTGACCAGGTCAGGGTACCAGGCGCGACAAGGCCAGTCCAGAGCCACAAGAATGACCGGAATCCCTTCCGCCTCTATCCTGTGAAGAAGTCACCTTGAAGTCAACTTGAGAGGAGGAAAGGCATATATCAGGCAGTACTGACCCCAGGGGGCCACCAGCGCATCTGCCAGAGGGTCCCGGGAGCGTTCCACAAACCTCTGTCCCTTCCTGTTGATTCGAGATGCCAACAGATCCACATCCTGAGTGCCCCAGCAAAGGCACAACTGTTGAAACACCTCCGGATGCAGGGACCACTCCCCTGCGTACAAGGCCTGGCGGCTGAGGTAATCCGCCTGCCAATTTTCCGCTCCTGGAATGTGGACTGCGGAGAGAGCTGGAACATGGCGCTCCGCCCAACGTAGAATGTCCACCACTTCCAGGGCCGCAAGGACCCTCTTGGTGCCCCCTTGGTGATTGACGTACGCTACGCCACCGCCGTGGCATTGTTCGATTGAATACACACAGGACAACCCTTCAGACGGTCGGTCCAGTGCGTCAGGCAAACCTGGATCGCTCTCAGCTCCAGGACATTGATTGGCAATCAAGATTCCTCCAGGGACCAGACTCCCTGAGCCGAGGACTCCAGCCACAGGTAGGCCCAGAACCGCCCCCCCCCCCCCCCACGCGTCAAACAAAAGATAAAATATTGCCTTCTTACCGCCTGTCAAATGGCCCTGAAAAGCGATCTGAGCATGGATTACTTTACAGAGGAGCAGCAGTCCTTGCAGCCATCGCAAACAAGCCCTACAAAAGCAGTTCTGATGGTACAGGAATAGTGAGTCAGAATTGAAAGTAACATACACGCATACAGACATTTATGCACACATACAAAGACAAACGTGTACACATTATATATACACACATATACACACACACACACACACACACACACACACACACACACACACACGTGTATAAAGCCCTTTTAAAATGTTTTAGCACAGTACCTTTCCTCATTCGGCTGGGTACTGCACTGTAGGGGGAAGCAGAGAGCACAGCACACTCTTCTTTCACTTTTGGAGGCTGACCGAGCTGACTCCGTGTCGATGTACAGTTTCAGGAGGGGGATCAGGAAATTTGGCTTATATGACAGCTCTTCTCTCCCATGATCCTGTGGCACACCTGAGGACCTCTGGTGGCACCCTGGCTTAGAAGGGCCGATTTAAAGAGTGGTGAATAGGTGATGTCGGATTCAAAATATTATAAATGGAAAGGTGCTGCGGTAATGCCCCCTTAGGAGATGGGGTCATGGTGCCCATTCTTTAACTGACAATTGCGCGGTCGTGCGATGCCGTACCAAAACAAACAGAGCTTTCTTTTGGTGGTATTTGATCACCTGTGCGATTTTTACTTTTTGCGCTATAAACAAAAAAATAGCGTTTATTTTGAAAAAACAACAATATTAACATTTTTTTTTTATATGACATTCCCCCCCCCCCCCAAAAAAAAAAAATGTAAAAATCAAAAATTTTACATTTTTGGCCAATTTGTTTTCTGCTACCTATGTTTGGTAAAAAAAAAAAAAAAAAATCACAATAAGCGTATTTTGATTGGTTTGCGCAAAAGTTATTGCGTTTACTAAGGGAAAGATTTCTGTAATTTTTGGTGGGGGTTTTTTAACGCGTAATGGCGGCGATCTGCGATTTTTTTTGCGGGACTGCGACATTGCGGCAGACAGATCGGACCCCTAATTGACATTTTTGGGGGTACCAGTGACATTACTACAGTAATCAGTGCTATAAATATGCACTGTTAATGTAAAAATGACACTGGCAGGGAAGGGGTTAATTTTATTGGAATTTTACTAACGTGTGGGGGGGGGGGGGGAGACGAAGGTGACTGAGTCAGGGACAGATCGGATGTTCAGCTATGCTGAACACTCCGATCTGTCACTTAGGAGATCCGCCCGCCTTGTGTAAACAGAGCGGGCGGATCTCCTAACTAGATTCCCCGATCGGGGAAGAGCGGCGGCGATCACCGCTGCTCCTCCCCTGGCCCGACTCCCGCTGTGACTGAACACAGCGGGAGCGAGCCTCCGGCGGCGCGCGGCGCCCACAAGGGGCGGAGTCCAGCGACGTAGGTCTACGTCGCTGGACGATAACGAGCCAGCAGTAGCAGCAATGTGAGTGGAGCTAAAGTTGTTAATGTGAGTTACATTATTGCAGGCCGTTTAAGAATAATGGGACGCAAATGCTCCCTAATGCGGTACAGTGCAAGTGTGTTGCCTTGGTGAGCTGGGGTGCTATTCAAAATTAAGGACAACACATTGTGTGCTGCAGCAATGCACATGTTCGAGCAATGCAAAGGTGTAAATGGGTCCTGAAGGCAAGTATTGCTGCCTGAACTGCAGTTTCATTCTGTAGCCCGTCTGAGGGCCTATTCAAACAAAAAAGTTTACTAGCTTTCATGCTGATCTTATGTCTTTAGTTGCCTAAAAAAGTATGCACATAGGAGCTCTGAATTCATACTGACCCAATTTGCGGCATGCTTGTTCCAGGTCAAGCCTGTAGCTCTTTACTGAAGTCAGAGATAGGCAGTCAGGCCATATTCTAGGAGGTCAGCAAACTCCCATATTTCTAAGACCAGCATTGGAGGAATGGGGGTGAAAGGGACAGTTTCTAGGCAATTATCCAAAGCCCTTTTTATCTCTCCAGGAACCCAGTTGGCAGGAGATGTGGAGAGTGGTTCCCCCCTTTGTATCTGCCAAGTGTTCCTTTTTGTCTAGATCTGGACCTGCATATTGCAATTCGTACTCATTTAACACTGTTCCTCGGTGCACTCTGACTTTAAACAACTGAAATGCTTAATGGATTCTCAGTTCGCCCGTAAAAAGTGGACACCCTTCAATCACAGATAGATATATGTATGTAGGTTTAAAAAAAAAAAAAAAAAAAAAAAAAAAAAAAAAAAAATCACACGCCAAAATTTACTTTTTTGCAAAAATAAGTTAATTTTATTAAATTAGAAAACATTTTACACAAATATCCAGAAACAAACTTTGTGTAGAAATACATACAATATTTGTAAATATTACATATATTGTGCATATATTTTAAACAATCTTCAGAGTATAACACATTAGGCAAACTTTGACAGAAAAAGTCAATAAAATCGATCTTATTTAAATTTTGTCTGAGTTTTACAGTTCAGACATCAGAGACCTTGAAATAGGATTTTGTACCCTTTGTAGTATTTTGTTTGCCGTCTTACAATTTTGTAATTTGTGGTTTCTTTGCAGCTTTTCCTCTGATGAAGTTTTTATGATGTAACAGATCATTTCTAAAGAGACCGTTAGGAAACAGGAACATGTTATCCTATAGCTTATAAAGTTCTTTACTTTCATGGTCTAAGGGCCCGTTCACACAACACATAGAAAATGCATTCATATTGACATGCATTTTTAAGCGCATTGTGCTTCTTTTAAATTTTTTTTTTTTCTGTGCAGGCCACATCTAGCTTTAAAATTCTAACATTTGTTCTACTAACAGACGCATTGCATTCAGTAAAAATGCATACATGGTGCATTTTTATGCAAGGCACCTGTATGGTCTGAACAGGACACAGAAAACAACTGATCCTTAGAATTTAGATTTTACGTTTTTTTTATATAATACTATTAAATAAAGCAGAATATATTATCTTTCAGCCGTAGCTGGAATAAATTTGGGGAAAAGAGCTGCAGAAAACGAAGGTATCAGAAAGGCTTTAATTTATGCTGCACTTTTCTTACTTAAGTTTACCAGAAAGGAGAATGTACTATAGGACCCCTACTGACCCGTTCAGCATTAAAATCAATAGGTCGTTTTTTTTTTCCAGTCAATTTCCAAAAACTCTGTGTGCAACACTCCTGGAAGCTAAACACTCAACCCACTTCCATGGCACAATAAATCCTACCAATTTGTACACGAAGTTGAATTGGAGTACTCCACACTAATCGTTTATAGACTTGTAACATAAAAATAACCTTTCCTCTAAGCTGCAGCAAGGCAAAAAATACTGTTGTGTCAGTTAGCCATAGATCAATAGCTGGCTATACACACTACAATCTAATTGCACAATCTTTAGCTTTACAAAAAACGATGCAACGTGAATACACAGCTAAACAATCCATTTACTCATCATCAAATCAGGTAGTCTATTGTACTACATCATTGATGATAGATCTAAAGGAGACATTCAGATTGTATAGTGTATGGTCAGCTTATGTTGCAGAAGACTTTGACCTTACTTTCCAATAGCTATTCAAATATTCGTTATGAACTGGATATTTAGCAAAAACTTTTACAAGTGAACTAAATATCATCTTTGATAAACAAAAATGTCTTCCTGCAAAAAAAAAAAATAAAAATTCAGCAGCAAGGCCCTCAACATAGGGTCATTATTATGAAAAAAAAAAAAAAGCCATTGATGACAACCTTTGAAAACGGGGGTAAAGAACCAGCTTTACCATTTCCATTACTGATTACAGTTACCGGATGTCTGCATCATTACAAAGCCATGTGCTTTATATATCTTTAGAAATGCAGACATAATACACATTAACTATACTATACTTTGTCTACAGACGTCACGGATTATCAGGCAAAGTACATCTATTAATGAGGCTATACATAGTGGTATAAGGCCATTTTTACAAAATATACAAAGTAAGGCAAAGACAACTCAAGTATATACTGTACTATCCATAAAGGCTTCAGTTATTCCCTCTATACAGATATTGACACCCAGTGTATGATTTTCCTACAGTAAGCAGCAATGTAGTTTACCTTAACCGGTTGCCGACCGCCGCACGACTATATACTACGGCGGTCAGCCCCGGCCAGGCAGAGTGACGTATCGGTACGTCACTCGCCTGTCACTGACTTGCGAGCCTATCGCGGGCGGGCGCGCGCCCGCCGCGGCTCGTTCACAGGCAAGTCAGTGCGTGTGACCGGCGGACTCGATGTCCGCCAGTCACACTGCGATCGCTCCTGTGAAGGGAGAAAGACAGAGCAGCTTGTGTAAACAAGCTGCCTGTCAGTTCTCCCTGTGTAAAAGTAAAGATCTGACCGTTCTACTATGTAGAACGGTTGATCTTTGCTTTTACACCAATAGGAATGTCCCTACACAGTAGAAAGCACGCCCCTAGGACACACTTAACCCCTCCCTGTCCAATAAAGTTAACCCCTTCCCTGCCAGTGTCATTTTTGCAGTAACAGTGCATATGTATAGCACTGATTACTGCAGTAATGTCACTGGTAACCCCAAAAGTGTCAAAAATGTCAGTCAAGGGTCCGATCTGTCCGCCGCAATGTCGCAGTACCGAAAAAAAATCGCAGATCGCCACCATTACGCGTTAAAAAAGAAAAACACCAAAAATGACAAAAATCTTTCTCTTTGTTAGTAAACGCGATAACTTTTGCGCAAACCAATCAAAATACGCTTTTTGCGATTTTTTTTACCAAACATAGGTAGCATAAAACAAATTGGCCGAAAAATGTTAAAAAATTTTGATTTTTACTTTTTTTTTTGGGGAATTTCATATAAAAAAATGTGAAAAATATTGTTATTTTTGCAAAATTTACGCTCTTTTTTTGTTTATAGCGCGTGATCAAAAAATCGCACAGGTGATCAAATACCACCAAAAGAAAGCTCTGTTTGTGGGAAAAAAAGGACGTCAAATTCGTTTAGGTACAGCGTCGCACGACCGCGCAATTGTCCGTTAAAGTCACGCAGTAAAAAATCGCAAAAAAACCCCTGGTCCTTTAGCAGCCAAATCCTCTGGGGCTTAAGTGGTTAAAGCACAACTTAACTTAAAAAGTGAAAGTGCCACATATTCTCCTCCTTCCCTACTGGAACATTTTTTTGGTGCTTTTTTCTCTCCTGGGAGCAGGTACCTTTTTCTGACAGGTATTGGCTCCCAATTCCACATTTTTCAGGTGAGAAATCAGACATTGGACTCACCCCTCTCTGCCTGCAACTTCCTGAGACACGTCACATGTCCCAGGAGGCTGCAGGACCAGTCTGAAAGCGCTGTGTGATCTCACATATGCATAGTGGGGATCCAGCTGTGAAACAGGATGTCACAGATGGCTCCCACAGCTGGAAAGGTGGGGCTAAGGTTTCAAATCGGTGAAGAACCAGCTCGGGTGAAGACAGTGCTGGACTCTTGGACTTGCAATTGTCTTGCAGACACAGCATTTATATTATAGCTGCGTTTTTTTTTTGAAAGGAATGTAATTCTTTAACCACTTCAGCTCCGGAAGGTTTTACCCCCTTAATGACCAAGCCATTTTTTGCGATTGGGCACTGCGTTACTTTAACAATTGTGCGGTCATGCGACGCTGTACCCAAATACAATTGATGTCCTCTCCACCCCCCCCACACACACACAAATAGAGCTTTCTTTTGGTGGTATTTGATCACCTCTACGGGTTATAGATTTTGTGCTATAAACAAAAAAAGCGACAATTTTGAAAAAAAAAAAAAAAAAAACACCACACTATTGTTTTACTTTCTGCTATAAAACATTCCCAATAAAAAAAAAAAAAAAAAAAAAAAATTTTAAAAAATCAAATTTTTTTTTTTTTTTTTATCAGTTTAGGCCAATTTGTATTCTGCTACATATTTTTGGTATAAAAAAAAAAATCCCAAAAAGCGTATTTTAATTGGTTTGCGCAATAGTTATTGCGTTTACAAACTATAGGAAAGATTTTTGGACTTTTTTTATTTAATTTATTTATAAGTAATGGAGGCGATCAGCTATTTTTAGTGGGACTGCGACATTGCGGCAGTTTGGACACCTAACTGACATTGCCACTTTTTGGGGACCAGTGACATTACAGTAATCAGTGCTAAATAATATTCACTGTTACTGTATAAATGACAATGGTAGAGAAGGGGTTAATACTGGTGATGTAAGCCTAAAATGTGCTTACTAACTGTGGGGGGCTCTGAAAGGCACACAGATCGGTGTTTCAGCTAGGCTGAAACAAGTGATCTCTATGTGCCTGTCTGACAGAAGAGAAGCCTGGTTTACATAGGCAGGCGGCTCTCCTGTCAGTTTCTCTAAAGATCGCGGGAGGCCGGTGGTGATCGAGCCCGCTCCCCCGCGGTCTGCCTCCCGCTGTGTCTAATCACCGCCGAGACCGCGTGCACGTAATCATGTACATGATTATGCGCAGCCGAGCCGCCCTGCCACAGTAGATCTGCGTAGGGCGGTCGGCAAGTGGTTAAAGAAGAACTGACCAATTTACATAATTTGGGGCCCCCGGGAGCTTTTTTCATAATGTGCAAATATAATTAGCAGATTTACACATTATGGCACTCTTACCTTGCAAATGCCCTTCTCTTGTGATCATGGCCCCCATCTCTGGCGCTTTTAGATTAGTCAAGTCCTCTTACCGATTTAGAGTCTTTGGCCATCTTAAATGTCGAGGCTGGGATAATGCAATGTCCACTTATGTACATAGGAGTTATTTTGTCCTGCCATACATTTATGAAAGACATGCACAATTCTCTGCGCATGTCTGGCTCAGAGTACATTTAAAAAACGCTGACAGGCAAGGAGAAACATTTATGACAGAAAAGACACACAGGGGTTGATTTACTAAAACTGCAGTGCGCAAAGTCTGGTGCAGTGGTGCATGGAAGCCAATCAACTTCTAAACTCAGCTTGTTCAATTAGGCTTTAACAAAAAGAAAAACCTGGAAGCTTATTGGTTTCTTTTCAGAGCTGTACCAGATTTTACACCGTCCAGTTTTAGTAAAACACCAGAGGTTAATTTCGTCCACAAAAGCTTACCACAATATATTTTTTTTGTAAGCACCAGTTTTGATCTGCTTTAAATCAACTGACTTTAATATCTGAATGGAAATTTACTATCTTGACCACTTCACTTGAAAATGAACTTGGGTGAAAGTCTAATAGTTCATTCATTGAGCCCGATTTACTATAAGTTGAGAATATTTAATTGTACTACTCATTGTAGCAGTGTTCACTTTGAGTACTCAATGTGCAGATGAAATAAACAGGAATTTGCTTTTCACATGACTAGAAGTGAAGCAAATCTTCACTTCGCTTATGGAGTGAAGATTCTCAACTCCTTTAGTAAATCAGCCTGATAGGTCGTAAAGGAGGAGAACTGTAACCTTTTTACCACAGGGTAATGGTAAGCGCTGCCTTTCAATGAAACAATTTTGGGATATAGTTTCTTCCTCCGGACAATATGGAAATGAAGATCATAAATTATGCAGTCAGGAGAAGCAAACTATAAAAGTGCTTCCTACAGTGGCTTACCATTCAAAAACAGCAGCATGGGTCACCATCAATATACAAGCACTGATCAAAACACAAATTAGCTGAAGGCTAAAAATATTGCCAAATTTAAAAAAAAATTAAAAAAAAAGAAGATTGCATGCTTCAAATGAAAGAGGTGAAATATGGTGCTGTAGGAGATAGGAAAAAGATCTCTCACTCACACTGGTTGTACAATAATTCCACTTCAGGTACACGCTAAAGGAAAATCTAAATATGCGTTGAGTGCCTGGATCCATCAAAAGCAAAAAGCCCTCTTGCGTCAATAGGCATCTCAAGACGCTGCAGCATCGAGTTAACAGGATTACATCATGTCATCAGTGGCAATGTCCATCTGCTACACCGTATGTTTGGATATCCGATGTCTTTAAGCTTGGTGATGGCCAGGTCATTTCACTTTGATCTATGCTTCAGTATCAACGAGCTTTCTAAGCGAAGCATTAGCCTTTAGAGGAAATCTCAAGTCCCCAAGGACTCCGGTGGGTCTTGCTTGTGCCAACAGTTTTTTACTACATTAAAAAGTCCACTGACAAAAAATATAAAGGCGATGATGGCAAAATACCCAGCATAGATGTTAAACTGCAAAAAAAAAAAATGGACAAAAAAAGTTGTTAAAACATTTCTATTGCAAAAGATCTGTCAGCTGGATACAGCTACCTTAACCAAAGTTACCAGAAAGCCTAGTAGCAGGCATTTAGAAGGAGTCTACACATTATTTTATCGTACATCACGGGACACAGAGCCGGTAATAATGACTATCTGGGTTATACGCTACCTTTAGGTGATTGGACACTGGCAACCAATAGACAGGAAGTTCCTCCCATAGATCAGGCTCAGTTAAAACATGTGGAGCTACTGGCCTGAACGGTTTGCTAGAGCTGCTGGCCAAATCTTGCTGGGACACAGAGCAGGTTAAGAGGGCATGTGTGTCTATGGGGTCTTTGACACGGCTGCAATTACTGGAGAAGGGTAGTGTTCTGTGATGACTGCGTATGCTGGATCACAGGATCTGTCTGCCTGATTGTGCAAAGAACCTCTCTTTCTGGGTCTTCCTTATATTAAAGCGATGTCTTCCAGAAAAAGAAGTGGAGGGGGTGCAGCAGGGAAGGGAACACTTGTTTCCACTCACTTCAGGATTCAGAAATCCTAGCCTTGCTCCTGCTGTGCTATCTTCCCCTGAGAGACCTGAAGCAACTGGCCAATCCAAGCCATTACACTTGTCAGGTATCGTTGCTACCTTTAATACCTCTGTGTCTACCTATGTTACTAAGGATGACTTGGCATCTGCCTTGACTAGCCTTGAAGGTAAATTAGCTGGGATGATTGCTTTGGTTTCACAGGGGGGGGGGGGGGGAAACGGGATAGATCACCCCCTCTCGTGTACCCAGGGCCCAGCAGGGATCCAGAGTTTTAGGCTCACAGGTCCTTACGGGAACTCCTGGTTTAGAGCTAGAATGGGCAGAAGATGTACAGAAGTAGCTGTTGATGGTTTGAAAGAGGGTCAGGCTGAGGATTCAGTCTCTGTGGAACTATTTTCAGCATCTTCAGCAAATGTACCTCCTCTGGAAGTGTCAGAAGCCTCCTTTTCTTTGTGCCCTCAGCAGAATTCCCAGGCTTTTCCTTTATACCCCCTGCTGGACAGCGGGTGTATGAGGATTGGGATCATCCCGACAAGTTATTCAGGCCTCCAAAAGAGATTTTCTTTGCTTTATCCTATGAAGGAGAAATTCAAAAGGAAGTGGTGTATGCCTTCGGTAGATGCTGCCATTTCTTCAAGAATTTAACCTGTACGGTTGATAATGCCTAGGTTTTTAAGGTCGCAGCAGAAAAAAAAAGTTGGAATCATTAAAGCTTCCTTTGCCGTCGCTGGCTCTGCTGTTCAACAAGCTATAGTGGTTTGTCAATCGTTAATGGGATAATTTTAAAAAGGGTGACTTGAAGTCTGCCTATTCAGGGGGAATCTTCTGAAGACTTGCTGGAGTTCCCTCACGCCTAATGTTTTACGGTAGATGCCCTTAAGGATTCTATCCAACAGATTTCCCAAGTTGCTCTTCGGTGTTCATATGTGAAGAGTACTGTGGCCTGAGAATTGGTCAGCAGAATTGCCTTGTGAGAAACTGACAGCTTTTCCTTTCCATGGGGGAACGTCTTTGGTGAGCATCTGGATAAATACATCCAGAAGATTTCAGGTGGAAAGCGCATTGTTGCCAGTTTAAAGAAGGATTAAACATACATCTTTTAGAGCTGCTTACAGTGTTACAGTACCTCCTAACACATCAGCCTCAAAAAACACACACCACTCACACAGGCTAGTTATTGCTTTTATAATCTGGCCAGAAGAAAATGCTGAGTCACAAGATGAAAGGACTTACTTGTGTAAGTATACCTAAACCAAGGCCACTGGAGTCCACAACTATGACAGTCATCAGTGTTTGCAGAACTAAGGCAACAAAAGTGTTAACTCCAAACACAAGGGCATAGCATTCCATGTTTAGATTAGCTGCAATCTGAAAGCTAAAAACAGAAAAACAATTTTGCAATTCTTAATGAAAAAAGTAGACAGTGACATTTTGTGTTAACTATGCCTTTGCATCGAACAGATGCATTTAGTATTGAAATGGAACATCTGCACAGTCAAAAAGGCCAGTTTACCATAAGTGTCTCCACATTTTAACTTATTCATTTAAACACATGCATCTTTAGCCCAAAACACAAAAACGAAAACCCTCCGCATATTGTGCTATGATCTGTTTAAAGCCAGGAGTCAGAATTTATATACGGGGGAACCCAATATGCTGGGCCTATTAAGGACCAGGCTTTGCCCATTATGGTGGGCATACTGCCCCAAGGGGCCCTGGAACTGTATAGCACCCTGCAACTATGAAGCAAACATTAAAGGCCAACCCTAAGCAATGGGGTCTCCGCCCGAGGTATACACCATGGGACACTGATCCATAAACTTCTAGCTAGGTAGATTGAAAAAAAAAAAAAAACAACTTTTAAAAAAAAAGGTTAAAACCTGATGCGAGCGCGCCCCCCCCCCCCTACCCACGGAAATATTAAAAACGGAATTTTTGTAAAATCTTACCTGTAAAATTCCTTTCTCTGAGTCCTCCGACAGTCGCCGCCTCTTCATATTCGTCACATATGGGGTATTAGACTTTGCTCCGAAGGAGTAGCTAGGCAACAGAATATGTTAACATTAAAGCTTTTAACATATCCCACCCTCAAGGGGTGGTCCCCTCAGTCAATACCCTCCTACTTCCTGCAACCATATCTCAGTTTTAGTGGAATAGCAGTAGAGTATACAACCAAACCCCAAAAGAGGGGCGGGGGCGGCGACTGTCGGAGGACTCAGAGAAAGGAATTTTACAGGTAAGATTTTACAAAAATTACGTTTTCTCTTACGTCCTCCGACAGTCGCCGCCTCTTCATATTCGTCACATATGGGGACGTCCCAAAGCAGTGCAAACATGAGGGGTGGGAAACGCAGTCTCCGCATCAAAGAAAGGAACCTTACCAAAGGAAGGAAACCAGCTGGGCAACAGAAAAAAACAAGTGCTCAACAGGAGCAACAACCCAGGAAAAGACAAAAAACCAGGGGATACAAAACTTATCCCAACAGCCAGAGGTCCCCAACAAGGGACCCTAGGGAACCGCCGCACTAAGAACCTTGCGGCCAAAGGAAGCATCCGCCGATGCCCGAACATCTACTTTGTAGAATCTTGTAAACGTGTGTACGGTCGACCAGGTCGCCGCCTTACACACCTGGGCTACAGAAGCCCCATGACGACAGGCCCAAGACGTACTCAAAGATCTAGTAGAGTGCGCCTTCACAGGCACAGGGGGAACCTTCCCCTGCAAAGCATAGGCCTGTTCAATGGTCTGCCTGATCCATTTTGCGATGGTAGAGGCCGAAGCCGCCATGCCCTTCCGAGGACCCTCTGGAAGAACAAACAAAGGAGTCCGTCTTTCGAAAAGACTCAGTCGAATTAAGGTAAACCCTTATCGCCCGAACAACATCCAGAGAATGCAATCTCACCTCCTTTGGATGTTTAGGCTTCGCGCACAGCGAAGGTAAGACAATATCCTCATTAAGATGGAATTCCGAAACTCGTTTCGGAAGAAAAGAAGGATCAGGTCGCAAGACCACCTTATCCAAATGAACAACCAGGTACGGAGACTTGCAGGACAAAGCTGCCATCTCCGACACTCTGCGAGCCGAAGTGATCGCCACCAAAAAGGCGACCTTTTTGGACAACATAGACAACGAGATCTCCCTGATCTGTTCAAAAGGAGCACGTTGCAACACAGACAGAACGAGATTCAAGTCCCAAGGGGGCAAAGGATCCCTCCTAGGAGGAACCAGATGCCGCACACCCTGAACAAAAGTGCCAACCAAGGAGTTGGAAGCCACGGGACGTAGAAACAGAACGGCCAGTGCAGACACCTGACCCTTTATCGTAGCCAGCGCCAAACGCTGATCAACACCCGTTTGAAGAAAAGACAGCACACGGGAAACCGAGTACGTGCGGGGTGAAAACCCCCTGGACTCACACCAGGCAAAATAGGCCTTCCAAGTATGGTAATAAACCTTCCCCGAGGAAGACTTCCTCGCGTTGATCAAAGTATGAACGACCTCAGGAGAGAGACCCCTCTCCTTCAGGACCTCGGTCTCAACAGCCAGGCCGTCAAAGCCAGCGACTGTAAAGCAGGATGGTATATCGGTCCTTGAGACAGTAGATCGTCTCGAAGAGGCAGACGCCACGGAGCGTCGACCGCCAGATTCACGAGGTCTGCGTACCAGGACCGGCGAGGCCAGTCCGGTGCCACAAGAATCACCGTGCTGCGTTCCGAGTGTAACCTGCGAAGGAACCTGGACAGCAACTGAATCGGTGGAAACGCGTACATCAGCCTGTACTGATGCCACGGGGCCACTAACGCGTCTGACGCGTCTGCCCGAGGGTCGCGCGTCCTTGCCACGAACCTTTTCACGTTGTTGAGACGAGACGCGAACAGGTCCACATCTGGAAGACACCACTTCGCGCACAACATCCGGAAGACAGCCGGGTGGAGAGACCATTCCCCCTGATCCAGGGTCTGGCGACTCAGATAGTCCGCCTGCCAATTCTCCACTCCCGGAATGTGAACCGCCGTTATCGCCGGGACATGAGTCTCGACCCAAGACAGAATGTCGGCCACTTCGAGCCGCTCGGGCACTCCTGGTGCCCCCTTGGTGGTTGATGTAGGCCACCGCCGTGGCATTGTCCGTCTGCACCCGAACCGGGCAGCCCTGCAGCCGGTCCGTCCAGCGATGAAGACAGATTTATCGCACGCAATTCCAGAATGTTGATCGGAAGGGAAGACTCCCCCTCCGACCAAGTTCCCTGGGCGGATAGAACGCCCAGAACACCACCCCAGCCCGACAGGCTGGCATCCGTGGTGATCACCGTCCACGAGACAGGACGAAACGACTTGCCCCCGGACACCATCGGGGACTGGAGCCACCACAGAAGGTTTCTTCTGGTGCGATGACTCAACGAGATTTGAAGATCCAGAGATTGAGGACGCCCGTCCCACCTGGACAGGATCTCCGCTTGGAGACCCCGCGTGTGAAACTGGGCGAAGGGAATCGCCTCGAAGGCCGAGACCATCAATCCCAGACATCTCATGCACGTCCGCAGAGACGAGTGCGGAACGTCCCTGAGGGACCTGACTTCCTCCTGAAGAGTTCTGAGTTTGTCTTCCGGCAGGAAGACCTTCGCCTGCACCGAGTCCAGAATCATTCCCAGGTAGGGAAGACGAACCGACGGACTCAGTGTCGACTTTGGAAAATTTATCGTCCAACCAAACTCCTGCAGAGTTTGCATCGTGACAGCCAGGTCCTTCTCCAGACCCTGGCTGGTCGCAGACCGAACCAGAATGTCGTCCAGATACCCCAGGACAGAAACGCCCTGGGTCCTCAATAACGCCAGAACCGGTGCAAGCACCTTGGTGAAGACCCGCGGAGCCGAGGCGAGGCCAAAAGGCAACGCCACGAACTGGTAGTGATCCTCCGCAATGGCAAATCGAAGGAACCTTTGGTGACCCTCGAAAATGGGGATGTGAAGATACGCATCCTTCAAATCGATGGAGGCCATGAATTCCCCCGGAACCAGGGCAGCCACCACCGACCGCAGGGATTCCATGCGGAACTTGCAAACCCGCACAGAGCGGTTCAGAGCCTTCAAGTCCAGAATTGGACGAACCTTGCCCTCCTTTCTGGGCACGGTGAACAGATTGGAATAAAACCCCCGAAATCTGTCCCGATGAGGCACCGGAACCACCACTCCCTGAGCCCTCAGGTCCCGCACCGCCAGGTGCAGGTCCCGCAAACGCTCTGGAGACAGTTGAAGATTTGAGGGAAAAAATCTGCTCTCCGGCCGAGAGAGAAACTCGATCTTGTAACCAGATCGAACGATCTCCTGAACCCATCTGTCCCGCACACGGGCCAACCAGGGTTGAAGAAAACCGAGCAAGCGTCCCCCCACCCCAAAACTGGGTGAGGGCGCCCCTTCAGGCCGAACTGTTATGGGCTGCAGATCCGGATTGGCCGGACTTCTGTTTCCCAGACCAGGGCTTCTTCTGAGAGCCTTGACCTTTGAACGGCTTGCCCTTGTAGTGCGGCCGAAAGGCACGAAAGGGCCCCTGAGGGGGCCGAAAATTAGCATGCTTCTTCCCAGAAGCCCCCTTAGCCACGCTGTGCACACGTGCAGCCAATGGAATCAGGTCCAGGTCCGCATCACACAGATACATGACACCCTGGTGGATTTGATCCACCATATCCAGGGTCGCCGGCGAGGCCGAGTCGGCCACTAGGACGCGCCTAAGCATCTGCGTCCAACTTGCGATCGCCTGGGCCGCCATGAGAGAAGCAAACAGAGCTTTAAGCATAGAACCCGTAACAGAATAAGTATGACGGGCAAGAGACTCCAGTCTCCTATCCGTGGCATCACGGAACACAGGGGAATCCTCTGCAGGAATCGCAGTGGCCTTGTTTAAAACCGCAATTGCGTGATCCACTGGGGGAGGCACACACCACCTTTCATCAGTGGAAGGCGAGAAAGGATAACGCAGCTTGAACCTACTTGGTACAGCAAAAGGTTTGCGCAGATTGCGCCATTGATCCTTAACAGCGCGCTGAAAATCATCATTGCAGGGGAAAACCTGCGGCGTCCTGCGTTTTCTCTGCGTCCCATAGGCCGCCAAGGCAGCGGGGGGGGACACACTTCATCCTGCAAACGCAGTGTTTGTTTAATGGAAGCAATCAATTCATCCATGATTGCAAGCTCTTCAGGCGAGCCAGGGGGAGAGTTATCAACCCCCTCAACTTCAGCCTCCACCTCGGACCCCACTAGATCTAGGGAGGAGCGGGACCCCGACAAGGAGGCCCCCGCCATAATAACCCCATCACCTTCACCCTCAGAATCAGAGGAAAGAGCAATTCTGGGTCTTTTAGTAGATTGAGCAGCCACCAGCATCTGCACCTGAGCAGCAAGGCCAGCCACAATAGTGGCTAAATCCCCCCCTGGGGGGGGAAACAGCGGTCCCCTGGCTTTCCACCAAGGCGGTAGGAAATTTGCCCTCCTGAGAATCCATTGCCCCTGTAATGCCAGACAATAAAGGGTTAACTGCCCCTTTAAGCAAGCGCGGCAAGCGCAGCCCACCGCACCACACTCAAGCACAATGAGACCCCCACAGGGAATATGCAAACTGAACATAGGCAATGGATAGCAAGAACAGAAGGATAAAACCTGAGGAGACCCTCGCCGCTGCTGCTGCCTCGATCGGTGTTCCTGGAAAGAGAAGTGGTGCTGCCAGGGCGCTCCATGAAAGCCTATGGAGGCTACAAGAAAATGGCCGCCATGCATGTAAAAACATGCGGCCGGAGCGAGTGTAGGCAAAATGGCGCCGTTTGGCGCCGAAACCGCCGCTCCACAGTGCAGCAAAGCACACGTGACATCCTTGTATAGGAATACATGTCAGATCGCCGCAGCGATCGCTGTATATGCCCAAACATGCCAAAAAAACATGCCCCACAGCACACAGCTTCTCACACTGACCAGACTGACACACAGTGTCACACAGCTCCCCCCCCCCCCTTGCAGCCCACAGCATGCAGCCGAGAGATAGGGAGACAAGCAGCGTGAATAGAGGCAGGTTACACAGTCCCAGACTGACACCCCCCCCAGACAGACCGGTCCCAACATAGATACACTTACCTCTCAATGGCGTGGGGGACCCGCACAGGCGAACAAGCCGCTGCACATGAGGCAGGGAGAGTCGCAATTCAAGACGCACCAAATGTGGGTTAAGAAACCGCACAGCGTCCAGTGAGGTAGCCACCTCACCAATCATCCCTGCACCGAACAGGGATGGGTCGTTCACTGTGCCAGGAGCGTTACCTGGCTGAACGCTCGATGGCAGGCTGGGAAGCCACTGACCCACGACCTGCGACCAGGGGGATCAGCCCGAGACCCAGCCCGCATGATCCTCTTCATCAGAAGAACTAACTAAAGCTGACAAAAATAACAGCTAAGTAAAGGTAGAGAGAAAACTCAAACAAAATTTCAAAAAGAAGAAAGTCTGGGGCAGAAAGCCCCAGCACAGAAAAAGCCAGCCACTCCTGACAAGCTAGACATTAAAACGGAGATATGGTTTCAGGAAGTAGGAGGGTATTGACTGAGGGGACCACCCCTTGAGGGTGGGATATGTTAAAAGCTTTAATGTTAACATATTCTGTTGCCTAGCAACTCCTTCGGAGCAAAGTCTAATACCCCATATGTGACGAATATGAAGAGGCGGCGACTGTCGGAGGACGTAAGAGAAACTATAATTTCACTAAAAATACATGGAAATCATTAGTGGACACAAACATTCTGTCATACATAAAAAAAAACAAAATTCCTTCAAGAGAAAATTCTCCCCAAACGATAATGCACATATTCCTCCCAACTCCCAGTTCCAATCCCCCCTCCCAGAACAAATCTTTGCCTTCCCCTGGATCAAATCCTACCCAAATCCCTCCTCCTAGCACTCCCCAAAAGAAAAATCACCTGCCTAACACACATTCCTCATTTTCCAACTTTCTATCCTAGTACAAAATCTTCTCCGCCAAATCCCCCTGCTAGCACAAATCCTAGGCCCAAATATCCCCAACCCCTCCTTGCACAAAATCTGCCCCCCCCCAACCACAATCTCCCCTCCCAAAATCCCCCCACCCTCCCCCAATCTCCCCTCCTAGCACAAATCTTTCTTCAATCCTCATCTTAGGACAAATTCCCACAAAATCCCTCCTTCTAGCCCAACCTGTACAGTGCAACGCGATCTACAATAACAGCGATCCTGTCTCATGTGCTGAATATATGAACGCTGTTCTGACAGGAGGGGAGAGCACAACACAGCGCACCTCCTGCTGGCTCTTTCCTCTCTGCTCCAGGCTGCCGTCTCCTAGTCCTGGTTCTGAGTAGGGGGCCCGGGCGACTAGTTTTGTCCCCTGCACTGTACACATTAAAATACCCATCAGCTTGGGTTAAGATACATTTTAACAATGCAACATATGATAATCAGTTCAGGTTATTACATTTTTATTGGAAGCTATGCTATACTATTAGTATGCCTACAGAGGGGTAAGCCATAAAAGCAATAAGTTAAAGATTCAACGTTTTTTTTGGAATCACTTACGTTGCTATTGTGATGAGGATCATGTAGATACTTCTAAAGAGAACATACATGGCATAACAAACCCAAATGTTTCCAATAATTACCATGATATACACGGTGAGTGCATTAACCAGAGAACAGAAAGCCAGGAGTAACTCTCCCCAGGTAGACCAGGAAATTTTAATGTACCCAACAACAAAGACTGTTATGGCACCTGTAAAAACAAAGGACCATTAGTGATAAAAAGATTGTCTCTTCAGTCTAACCTTACAGAAATTGCAGAAAAACCTGAGCTGATTTCCTGCAGTTTTAACCACTTAAGCCCCGGAGGATTTGGCTGCTAAAAGACCAGGCCCTATTTTGCCATTCGGCACTGCGTGACTTTAATGGACAATTGAGCGGTCGTGCTACGCTGTATCCAAATTAAATTGACGTCCTTTTTTTCCCACAAACAGAGCTTTCTTTTGGTGGCATTTGATCACCTGTGCGATTTTTACTTTTTGCGCTATAAACAAAAAAGTGCGACAATTTTGAAAAAATTATATTTTTCACATTTTTTTATATGAAATTCCAAAAAAAAAAAACAAAAAAAAAAAAAAAAAAAAAATCGCAATAAGCGTATTTTGATTGGTTTGCGCAAAAGTTATTGCGCTTACTAAGGGAAAGATTTGTCTTTTTTTTTTTTTTTTTAAACGAGTAATGGCCGCGATCTGCGATTTTTTTTGCAGGACTGCGACAGACAGATCGGACCCTTGACTGACATTTTTGACACTTTTGGGGGTACCAGTGACATTACTATAGTAATAGGTGCTATACATATGAACTGGCAGGGAAGGGGTTAACTATTAGTGATCAAGGGGTTAACTGTAAAGGGGCGTGGCTAGTGATTTAACCACAGAGATTTACGATCCTACATAGCAGGATGGTATGATCTCTGCTGTTACATCAGGGAGAATGACAGGCGGCTTTGTTTACATTAGCCGCCTGCCTTTCTCACTCGGAACCGGGAGATCGCGGTCCGCCGGTCACTCGGGCGGGGACATGTCAGGGAACGGGCGGGGACATGTCAGGGAACGGGCGGGGACATGTCAGGGAACGGGCGGGGACGCGCGATCCCTAGAGGCATGTAGGCCTGTACGGGGCTGACTGCCGCAGTAAACATGCGTGCGGCGGTCGGCAAGTGGTTAAAGCGCAAGTCCAGCCTAATACCTTAAATTCTCCCCTGCAATCAACAATGTGAGTGGAGTTCAGCCTTATGTGCCAAAATGAAAAAATTCCAGTTTTTCTACCTGAATTCTGGAGCTTTCAGTGCTGTCACATGACTTAAATTCCTCTTCCTGCTGAGTCCAAGAGAAGTGGGTGTGGTTACTGAAAGCTAGTGACATCACTTCCAGGGAGGATAACTGTTCCTGTGTAGCCAGGGGGCTGATACAGAATGGGAGTAGCTGATCATAGGTTCCCGCCCAGTATTCCTGCTACCATAGGAGAAGGAAGCTGGACACGGGGGAAAGAATCAGTGTAGCTGGAAAAGCTCTGGGGACCCAGCTCAAAGTCTACGATGATCATAGTACAGGCAACCACACTAAGTCTACTAGTGTGATTTGTCATGCAACTTGTGTCCAAAGTCGCATGACAAGTCACAGCCCATTGATTTCAATGGCACCCGTTCCCATCTATGCAACTTTAAAAATGGTACCTGCACTACTTTGATGAAACCGATATAGAAAGTATAAAGTTGGATCAAAGTCGCACTCTAAATCGCAGGACTTTGGGATCGCAATAGTGGAAACGTAGACTAAAGCTCCATTTCCACTAATGTGACTTGTTATGTGACTTTGGACACACAAAGTCGCATGACAAGTCACAGCACATTGATTTCAATGGCACCTGTTCCCATCTATTAGACCTTGGAAAAGGTACCTGCACTACTATGATGCAACTTTGATCCAGAGTGTGTAAAGTCGCATCAAATTTGCACAACAAAATCACACTCTAGTGGCTATGTTTCCTCTAGTGCGACTCTTTAAGTTGTGCAATTTAGAGTGCGGCTGAGTGCAGCTTTGATCCAACTTTACACTCTCTGGATCAAAGTCGCATCAAAAGTTGAATTAAAAGTAGTGCAGGTACCTTTTCAAAGTGGCAACGATGGGAACTGGAGCCTAAAACTCTAAATCAATGGGCTGTGACTGACTTGTCATGCGACTGTGTCCAAAGTCTTATATGACAAGTCGCACTAATGGAACTGGTGCCTAAAACTCATTAATCACATGTAATGAGCAATAGAGAATCGAACTGTAGCCTTCTAAACTTCTCAAAAATGTTCCTTTGTACCTTATTTCTTTCATATATTGCGCTGGTCACGTGACTAAAAAAGACCTACAACCTTTTCAGGAAATGAAATGCAGCTCAGCATATTAAGAAAAAAGCGTGCACACCACATGGAGAGGCTGTTGATCATATCGGCAGTGACCGGGTTCATTTCTCTGGCAACTCAACTTTGGCTTCTGATAAGCACTCCTTTTTAACCGGTTGCCGACTGCCCACAGTATATTTACTGCGGCAGTCAGCCCCGGCCAGGCAGAGTGACGTAGATCTACGTCACTCGCCTGTCACCCGCTTTAGAGCCAATAGCGGGTGAGCGCGCGCCCGCCTCGTTCACGGAGGAGTGCGGGAGTGTGACCGGCGGACCCGATGTCCGCCGGTCACACTACGATCGTCGGTAGAACGGGAGAAAGGCAGAGCGGCTTATGTAAACAAGCCGCCTGTCATTCTCCCTGTGTAAAAATGCAGATCAGACGGTTCTACTATGTAGAACCGTTGATCTGTGTTTTTACACTAGGAGACCTGTCCCACCACAGTTAGAAGCACGCCCCTAGGACACACTTAACAGCTCCCTGTCCAATATAGTTAACCCCTTCCCTGCCAGTGTCATTTTTGCAGTAACAGTGCATATGTATAGCACTGATTACTGTAGTAATGTCACTGGTACCCCCAAAAGTGTCAAAAATGTCAGTCAAGGGTCCGATCTGTCCGCCGCAGTGTCGCAGTACCGCGCAAAAAAAAAATAAATAAAAAAAAAAATAAATCGTACAGGTGATCAAATACCACCAAAAGAAAGCTCTGTTTGTAGGAAAAAAAGGACGTGAAATTCGTTTAGGTACAGCGTCGCACGACCGCGCAATTGTCCATTAAAGTCACGCAGTAAAATAAATTGCAAAAAACCCCCTGGTCAGGAAGGGGGTAAAATCTTCCAGGGCTTAAGTGGTTAAAGCGGGGGACGCACCGTTTTGATTCCTTATGGAACATTCGAAATATTGAGTATTAATTTGTGCTGGGCAGCCAATAAGGGCCAAACCTGTGGGAGCTACATGTGACACGCCTCTACCTGGATCAGATATCTTTCTCTGGCATAAAGATTTGGCATATTAAGCATGTCTTTTCAATGGACAAGGTTAAAGGAATCGTCTGAGGAAGCGACATGAGCGAAACGCGTCGCGATTCCATAGTTTCCACTGATGTATCCCATACCATTATATTGGTATCATGATCATATCATGACTCATTAGATGTTTCACATCAATTGCCTTTGCTCTAAGAGGCTTTTTGGGATCCAGTGGTTTACCTGTATTGTCTTATGTACATGCATTATTTGCCATTTGAATATACGCTTTTTTGATACGAATTTTATGTCTTTATAAATAAATGTTACATTTTTTATACTATTGGTGTATTTATTTTCATCAGGATCAAAACCCACTCTTAGCCTCCAAAGTCCCATTGCCTTGTGAGAGATTGTAGAGACCCCAGTTTGCTGTGGGACCCTCTCATCCCTCTCTGTCTTTTCATATTAAGAAAAAGGGAGATAGCGTTGTCGGTGAAGAACAGGAATAAGCTGATTGTCTAGCTTGGATAAGACTTTCTAAGCTACCCAAGTATCTAGCCAGAAAATGAAGAATATCAAATATAAAAATATTTAACATACCACAGAAATTGATCCTGACCACATCCCTAATTCTATTTGCAGAAAGGCAGACCTAAACTTGCAAGGAACCTCCACCATACCTCACTGATGCCTGCAGACATTCATTTTTGTAACGCTCTCCAGCCCATCAGTGAACAAACTGCCTACTGCTACAGCCAAATATGGTCTGTTTGTAATAGGTTAGACTCTGAATACAGATGTAACATGTTACTAAAGGTGACCTTATCCTTCAACATCTAGAATGATCAAAAGGGTTAAATGTGTGCCTAAAAAGTGTTGTGCACAGTGTGCCATTTTTTTTACTAAGCAATGTGCCTGTTTTTGCTCCCTGGGAGAATAAAAAAGGGCACATTACTACTGTATGTAGAGTCCCCTATGCCGTTTACCAACACTGGGCTCTCTTCTGTCATTCGTTTATCCGATCAGCGGGTTCCGGCCACATATTATTGGCCAGGACCCGCTGATTGGCTTGTGCTGCAGCAAAAGGCAGCTTATGCTTACTTTAGACCTGAGAAACTTGCTATAGATTTTCTGTTCTTAGTGGGACAGTTTAAAAGCAATCTATGTTGACTATTTTTTATATAGGTAGGAATAGGTACCATGATGAGTCATTAGAGAACTGACAATTGTCCATACAAACTTACCCAAGAGAGTAGAAACTGCTTCTACACCGCCGTTGTAGATACCTGAACGGTAAGAAGGGGCAACTTCCTCCCACAATCCTTGAGAATAATTTATCACTTGAAAGTATCCGCATGTTGACAAGGCCCACCAGACTGACCAGCAGAGGAGTGTGCGCGATGAGTAGCAGTGCAAAAAGTCTTTCCACAGTGTTCTTAGCACCTTTTTTAAGGATACACTCTTTGTATACTGCAGAAAAAGGAACAAATACATTTTATGAGGCAAAATAGTAAGCAGACAGTAGGACTCTGTTTTAAAACTACACAAATCACTGGAAATTCATCAGTAACATGGTATGACATGTCTCATGCTTGATAATCCCATTGGAAATGATCAATATTAATTTCCTTATTACGGTGTGTATGGCATTGTTGCATCGCAGGTTAAGGTATCGTTCGCATTTGACGTCACATCTCAGCCTGTAGACTGAATAATAAAGAACCAGATACACACTGATAAGGAAATGAGCTCTGCCATCTACTGCTGTAAGCACTCAACACATATGCAAGTAGCTAAATCTGATAAGCTCAGAGTGCTGGCTCTCCTTACCCTGACTGAGTGCTGCTGTGCAAGGGATGACCGGAGAATTTAAAAAGGAATATACAACTGCATTCTGTAATAAATATTTTTTTCGGCTTAAGTTTCTCCAAGATTATTAAAAGGCAAGTACACTTCGCTTCAGCAGCAGGTGCAGAAACGTATTGGAAAAAAAATAGTGGAGACCACTGAGATACACTAAAAGGAAAATGCAGAAAAAAAACATTAATTCTATTTGACATGTTAATTTAGAAACATCAAAATGTTACCGGTTTGTCAGTTTCATGCGCCTCAGTGTTCAGAGGAATCTGAGCTTCAACCTCTTCTAATGCAGATGTGTGTGTCAATCCGCCATTCTTTGAACAGTTTCTTTTTTCCAGATCTGCACTCTTTGTGTCATGGCCATTTAAGTTGTGGTGGAAGAACAGACTTTGCATTGGCATAGGTAAAAAGCATGACGTGGCAAAAGCAACTGAGACACTGATTAGAGATATGACATTCAAACTGAATAAGGACCAGTTGGTCCCAGATACCAGAACTTGGCCTATAATAGAGCCAACAGTGAAACCAGTTAGTGTGGCAGTACGGCAATAGCTGGTTACTTTTTGGTACATTTCATGGTCGACCACGCTGTAAATATAGGAGTAATAGGCTATCTCTGTTGCTGTGGATATGCCATAAAAAAATTCAAGGAATTGGACTGCCAATGTACCCTGAGCATACAAAAGCATAAACCACGTGATTATCAGACTTAAACCCTGCACGATGATCACTGGCTTATAACGCAGATAGTCTGTAGCAATAAATACAGGAAACAGCAGGACCAGGTAGGAATACGTCCAGACGGGGTAAATTTCATTATAAACCTAGGAAAGAAAAAAATAAAAAATTGCTCATTAAATACAAAGACTAATCTAGATAAAAAAATAAAATAAAAGTGCAAGTAAAGATTATAAAACAAGAATGGCTTTAACAAATTCCTGTAGGAGAAATGAATGACCTTGAAAAGTAGGTTGTGACCCCCCTAAGCATTTCAATGCTCAGTTCATTTTTTTTTTATGTAGCATAATTTGGATGCCTATATGATATACAATATATTTATTTACAAACTGATTGGATATCACTACTAATCACTATATTCTTAGGCCCCTTTCACACATGCTGTCCGTTTTTCATCCATCCCTTGACGGATGAAAAATGGACATCAATGTATCTCTATGTAAAAGCGGACGACAACGGATGATCATCAGTTAACATCCGTTTTCATCTGCTTCCATCAATGTCCGTTTTTTTAAACGGATGAATGCCCTATTTTTCATCCGTCAAAAAAACGGATCGGACGGAAAAACGGGATACATTTTGACGCGACTGAACTGATGAACTGAACGGACCGTGCGTGTGAAAGGGGCCTTAAGCTTCATTCACTCAGATGAACAGCAGCAGGAGAGTATTGGTGAAGCTGACAGGTAGTTGTGGACAGCTGTGGCAAAGCCATGACAGTCTCAAATGGAGCCACTGCTGATGGCATTTATCTACATAACCAGCTCTTATCTGCAGTTAGGGACAGATGTCTGTATATGGTTAATCTGTGTGTGTCCAGGGTCGGACACATATCCCTGGACTCTACAGGTACCCCCTGGATATGAGGATACATGTAAATATCAGAAGACAGCAACCACCTTTCAGCCCAGCTACAGAAATACTCTTGTCACGGTCAGTGCCTATTTTTTTTAATGTAAATGAGGCCTTATATTGGCTCACAGCTATCTTGTAATATGTGAATATGGCACCCAAGGTGACAAATGTTTCAAACATGTTTAGCAAGCTGCTTCCATACTGACCCGAAGGTTGGGTTCACACTTGTGCGATGACAGACCTCACATGCGATTCGCACCGCATTGGTGTGCAGAACACACGTAATGTCTGTGCGATGCAATTTCAGCCATACAAATTGTATGGCTGAAATCGCATTGCATTCGCACCAAAATGGCGCAGGAACTTTTTTGGTCCGCACTGGAATCGGATTGCATGGGTGTTCACACCTATGCAATCCCACTCCTGCACCGTTTGACAGTTCGCAGTACGATCTGCGGGTGTCATTACCTTTACATTGACACCCCCAGCCGTTCACAGATCTCTGTGTGAAACAGTGTGCAATGCAGGAACCGGCACTGAATTGCAGGGTTTCCCGCATCACACCAGTGTGTACCAGGAGGAAAAAACATTCAACATGTCAGAAAACGTTAAACCAATCGCTGGTGACTTTCTTCTGTAGATACTAGTTGCCTAGCTGTTTCTGGATCTAGTGCTGAATAACTGACAGAATAAGCAAGCAACAAATTAAGTCAGGACACCCGATATGGAAGCATTTCTTGAGTTAGTGTTTCAGTGTGAAAGCCAGGCAACTAGCATTTTTCCACTAGGGTGTGTAATGGCAGCACCTGCATTTCCCTAATAACAGGTTTCCTGTATCTGAAAGCTTGATGGCCAGTTAGGTCTTACCAGCCCTCAACGTATTTACACCCATCTTATTTAACTGTTACCAGCATTTAATGTCATTGGCGATCTATTACAGAATCTTTACATATTTTTGAAAACAGCCGAGAGGATGTACCTTGTTAGCCAGAAATACAAAACACAAAAAGTTGGCGTTTCTTCGGTCCTACATTGTGATGGATCAAAGTCCACCTTGACCTCTGTCAAGACTGTAAATCAGCAAACCTTGCCAGCATAAACTCTGTAGTTTGGACACATACTCCTGTAGATGCCACCAAACTAGAGCCAGAAGTTTCAAAACTTCTGGAACATAACATTATTTGAAATAACAATACCAAATGTAAACTACTGTATGGTCACAACTATAAAAGCTATAGATATTGATCTATACAGGGTAAGTCAACAAAACCTTTAAAAAGAAGCACACTGTCCAAACTGAAGCATGGAAGTGGATCTTTGCTGGTTTGGGGCTTGCGAGCTACAGTGGCAGAGGGAATTGGAGGCACAATGGATGGCAACGTGAATGGGCAAAGTGATTCTGTACAAAAATCAAGCTGCCTGCAACTCTTCAACGACTTGACCTCCTGAAAGTTTTACCCCTTTCAGGACCAAGGCATTTTATGCTATTCAGCACTGCGCCATTTAACTGGCAATTGCTCGGTCATGCAACACTGTACCTAAATGAAACATATGATACAAACTCAAATAGAACTTTCTTTTGGGGGTTTTTGGGGTCCACTGGGGTTTTATTATATTATATAAAATGAAAGACTGAGAAGTTTGAGAAAAAAAAAAAAAAAAACGGAATTTTTGTAAAATCTTACCTGTAAAATTCCTTTCTCTGAGTCCTCCGACAGTCGCCGCCTCTTCATATTCGTCACAATGGGGTATTAGACTTTGCTCCGAAGGAGTAGCTAGGCAACAGAATGTGTTAACATTAAAGCTTTTAACACATCCCTCCCTCAAGGGGTGGTCCCCTCAGTCAATACCCTCCTACTTCCTGCAACCATATCTCAGTTTCAGTGGAATAGCAGTAGAGTATAGAACCAAACCCCAAAAAGAGGGGCGGGGGCGGCGACTGTCGGAGGACTCAGAAAGGAATTTTACAGGTAAGGTTTTACAAAAATTCCGTTTTCTCTTACGTCCTCCGACAGTCGCCACCTCTTCATATTCGTCACAATGGGGACGTCCCAAAGCAGTGCAAACATGAGGGGTGGGAAACGCATCCGCGCCGTAAGGCAACGCAGTCTCCGCATCAAGGAAAGGAACCTCACCAAAGGAAGGAAACCAGCTGGGCAACAGGAAAAAAAACTTGCTCAACAGGAGCAACAACCCAGGAAAAAACAAAGAACCAGGGGATAAAAAACTTATCCCAACAGCCAGAGGTCCCAACAAGGGACCCTAGGGAACTGCCGCACTAAGAACCTTGCGGCCAAAGGAAGCATCCGCCGATGCCTGAACATCCACCTTGTAGAATTTTGTGAAAGTGTGCACGGTCGACCAGGTCGCCGCCTTACACACCTGGGCTACAGAAGCCCCATGACGACAGGCCCAAGACGTACTCCGAGATCTAGTAGAGTGCGCCTTCACAGGCACAGGGGGAACCTTCCCCTGCAAAGCATAGGCCTGTTCAATGGTCTGCCTGATCCATTTGGCGATGGTAGAGGCCGACGCCGCCATGCCCTTCCGAGGACCCTCTGGAAGAACAAACAAGGAATCCGTCTTTCGAAAAGACTCAGTCGATTTAAGGTAAACCCTTATCACCCGAACAACATCCAAAGAATGTAGTCTCACCTCTTTCGGATGTTTAGGCTTCGCGCACAGCGAAGGCAAGACAATATCCTCATTCAGATGGAATTCCGAAACTCGCTTCGGAAGAAAAGAAGGATTAGGTCGCAAGACCACCTTATCCAAGTGAATAACCAGATACGGAGACTTGCAGGACAAAGCCGCCAGCTCCGACACTCTGCGAGCCGAAGTGATCGCAACCAAAAAGGCGACCTTTTTGGACAACATAGACAACGAGATCTCCCTGATCTGTTCAAAAGGAGCACGTTGTAACACAGATAGAACGAGATTCAAGTCCCAAGGGGGCAGAGGATCCCTCCTAGGAGGAACCAGATGCCGCACTCCCTGAACAAAAGTGCCAACCAAGGAGTTGGAAGCCACGGGACGTTGAAAAAGAACGGCCAGCGCAGAGACCTGACCCTTTATCGTAGCCAGCGCCAAACGCTGATCGACACCTGTTTGAAGGAAGGACAACACTCGGGAAACCGAGTACGTGCGGGGTGAAAACCCCCTGGACTCACACCAGGCAAAATAGGCCTTCCAAGTACGGTAGTAAACCTTCCCCGAGGAAGACTTCCTCGCGTTGATCAAGGTATGAACGACCTCAGGGGAGAGACCCCTCTCCTTCAGGACCTCGGTCTCAACAGCCAGGCCGTCAAAGCCAGCGACTGTAAAGCAGGATGGTATATCGGCCCTTGAGACAGGAGATCGTCTCGAAGAGGCAGACGCCACGGGGCGTCGACCGCCAGATTCACGAGGTCTGCGTACCAGGACCGGCGTGACCAATCCAGCGCCACAAGAATCACCGCGCTGCGTTCCGAGTGTAACCTGCGAAGGAACCTGGACAGCAACTGAATCGGTGGAAACGCGTACATCAGCTTGTACTGATGCCACGGGGCCACTAACGCATCCAACGCGTCTGCCCGAGGGTCACGCGTCCTTGCCACGAACCTTCTCACCTTGTTGTTGAGACGAGACGCGAACAGGTCCACATCTGGAAGACCCCACTTCGCGCACAATATCTGGAAGACAGCCGGGTGGAGAGACCATTCCCCCTGATCCAGGGTCTGGCGACTCAGATAGTCCGCCTGCCAGTTCTCCACCCCCGGAATGTGAACCGCCGTTATCGCCGGGACATGAGTCTCGGCCCAGGACAGAATGTCGGCCACTTCTCGAGCCGCTCGGGCACTCCTGGTGCCCCCTTGGTGGTTGATGTAGGCCACCGCCGTGGCATTGTCCGTCTGCACCCGAACCGGGCAGCCCTGCAGCCGGTCCGTCCAAAGATGAAGACAGATTTATCGCACACAATTCCAGAGTGTTGATCGGAAGGGAGGACTCCCCCTCCGACCAAGTTCCCTGGGCGGACAGAACGCCCAGAACACCACCCCAGCCCGACAGGCTGGCATCCGTGGTGATCACCGTCCACGAGATAGGACGAAAAGACTTGCCCCCCGACACCATCGGGGACTGGAGCCACCACAGAAGGTCCCTTCTGGTGCGATGGCCCAACGAGATTTGAAGATCCAGAGATTGAGGTCGCCCGTCCCACCTGGACAGGATCTCCGCTTGGAGACCCCGCGTGTGAAACTGGGCGAAGGGAATCGCCTTGAAGGCCGAGACCATCAATCCCAGACATCTCATGCACGCCCACAGAGACGAGTGCGGAAAGTCCCTGAGGGACCTGACTTCCTCCTGAAGAGTTCTGAGTTTGTCTTCCGGCAGGAAGACCTTCGCCTGAACCGAGTCCAGGATCATTCCCAGGTAGGGAAGACGAACCGACGGACTCAGTGTCGACTTTGGAAAATTTATCGTCCAACCAAACTCCTGCAGAGTTTGCATCGTGACAGCCAGGTCCTTCTCCAGACCCTGGCTGGTCGCAGACCGAACCAGAATGTCGTCCAGATACCCCAGGACAGAAACGCCCTGGGTCCTCAATAACGCCAGAACCGGTGCAAGCACCTTGGTGAAGACCCGCGGAGCCGAGGCGAGGCCAAAAGGCAACGCCACGAACTGGTAGTGATCCTCCGCAATGGCAAATCGAAGGAACCTTTGGTGACCCTCGAAAATGGGGATGTGAAGATACGCATCCTTCAAATCGATGGAGGCCATGAATTCCCCTGGAACCAGGGCAGCCACCACCGACCGCAGGGATTCCATGCGGAACTTGCGAACCCGCACAGAGCGGTTTAGAGTCTTCAAGTCCAGAATTGGACGAACCTTGCCCTCCTTCCTGGGCACGGTGAACAGATTGGAATAAAACCCCCGAAATCTGTCCCGATGAGACACCGGAACCACCACTCCCTGAGCCCTCAGGTCTCGCACCGCCAGGTGCATGTCCCGTAAACGCTCTGGAGACAGTTGAAGATTTGAGGGAAAAAATCTGCTCTCCGGCCGAGAGAGAAACTCGATCTTGTAACCAGATCGAACGATCTCCTGAACCCACCGGTCCCACACGCGGGCCAACCAGGGTCGAAGAAAACCGAGCAAGCGTCCCCCCACCCCAAAACTGGGTGAGGGCGCCCCTTCAGGCCGCACTGTTATGGGCAGCGGGTCCGGACTGACCGGGCTTCTGTTTACCAGACCAGGGCTTCTTTTGAGAGCCTTGTCCCTTGAACGGTTTGCCCTTGTAGTGCGACCGAAAGGCACGAAAGGACCCCTAAGGGGGCCGAAAATTAGCATGCTTCTTCCCAGAAGCCCCCTTAGCCTTGGGGAAATGGGAAAGAGAGTGCTCTTACCTCCGGTGATCCCCTTAATCAACACATCCAAGGACTCCCCAAAAAGGCGAGACCCATCATAAGGCAGATTGGCTAAGGTCTTACGTGAAGATTGGTCCACCGACCAACACTTCAACCAAACCAGGCGGCGAGACAACACCGCCACGCTGTGTACACGTGTAGCCAACGGGACTAAGTCCAAGTCCGCATCACACAGATACATGACACCCTGGTGGATTTGATCCACCATATCCAGGGTCGCCGGCGAGGCCGAATCGGCCACTAGGACACGCCTAAGCATCTGCGTCCAACTTGCGACAGCCTGGGCCGCCATGAGAGAGGCAAACAGAGCTTTAAGCATAGAACCCGTAACAGAATAAGTATGACGGGCAAGAGACTCCAGTCTTCTATCCGTGGCATCACGGAACACCGGGGAATCCTCTGCAGGAATCGCAGTGGATTTGTTCAAAATCGCAATTGTGTGATCCACCGGGGGTGGTACACACCACCGTTCATCAGTGGAAGGCGAAAAAGGATAACGCAGCTTGAACCTACTTGGCACAGCAAAAGGTTTGCGTAAATTGCGCCATTGTTCCTTAACAGCGCGCTGAAAACCATCATTGCAGGGAAAAACCTGCGGCGTCCTGCGTTTTCTCTGCGTCCCATAAGCCGCCAAGGCAGCGGGGGGACACACTTCATCCTGCAAACGCAGCGTTTGTTTTATGGAAGCAATCAATTCATCCATGATTGCAAGCTCTTCAGGCAAACCAGGGGGAGAATTATCAACCCCCTCAACCTCAGCCTCCACCTCGGACCCCACTAAATCCAGGGAGGAGAGGGACCCCGATAAGGAGACCCCCGCCATAACAGCCCCATCACCTTCACCCTCAGAATCAGAGGAAATAGAAACTCTGGGTCTTTTAGTAGATTGAGCAGCCACCAGCATCTGCACTTGAGCAGCAAGGCCGGCCACAATAGTGGCCAAATCCCCCCCTGGGGGGGAAACAGCGGTCCCCTGGCTTTCCACCAAGGTGGCAGGAAATTTGCCCTCCTGAGAATCCATTGCCCCAATATGATATGCCGGAGAATAAAGGGTTAACTGCCCCTTTAACAAGCGCGGCGAGCGCAGCCCACCGCACCACACAAGCACAATGAGACCCCCACAGGGACAATAAACTGACACAGGCAATGGATATAGCAAGAGCAGAAGGATAAAACCTGAGGAGACCCTCGCCGCTGCCTCGATCGGTGTACCCAGGAGAAGAGGAAGTGATGAGACCAGGGCGCTCTATTAAAGCCTATGGGAGGCTACAAGAAAATGGCCGCCATGCATGTAGAACATGCGGCCGGAGCGAGTGCAGGCAAAATGGCGCCGTTTGGCGCCGAAACCGCCGCTCCTACAGTACAGTAATGCACATAACACCCTCCATATAAAAAAACATGGCAGATCGCCGCAGCGATCGCTGTATTGTGCCCAAACATGCCACAAAACATGCCCCACAGCACACAGCTTCTCACACTGAACAAGGCTGACACAGACAGTGTCACACAGCTCCCCCCCCCCTTGCAGCCCGCAGCATGCAGCAGAGTGATAGGGAGACAAACAGTGTGAACAGAGGCAGGTTACACAGTCCCAGACTGACACCCCCCCAGACAGACAGGTCCCCACATAGATACACTTACCTCTCAATGGTGTGGGGGACCCGCACAGGCGAACAAGCCGCTGCACATGAGGCAGGGAGAGTCGAATACAAGACGCACAAAATGGGGGTTAAGAAACCGCACAGCGTCCAGTGAGGTAGCCACCTCACCAATCATCCCTGCACCGAACAGGGATGGGTCGTTCACTGTGCCAGGAGCGTTACCTGGCTGAACGCTCGATGGCAGGCTGGGAAGCCACTGACCCACGACCTGCGACCAGGGGGATCAGCCCGAGACCCAGCCCGCATGATCCTCTTCGTCAGAAGAACTAACAAATGCTGACAAAAAGAACAGCTAAGTAAAGGTAGAGAAAAAACTCAAACAAAAATCAAAAAAGAAGAAAGAGGCTGGGGCACAAAGCCCCAGCACAGAGAGAACCAGCTACTCCTGACAAGCTAGACATTGAAACTGAGATATGGTTGCAGGAAGTAGGAGGGTATTGACTGAGGGGACCACCCCTTGAGGGTGGGATGTGTTAAAAGCTTTAATGTTAACATTTCTGTTGCCTAGCTACTCCTTCGGAGCAAAGTCTAATACCCCATTGTGACGAATATGAAGAGGCGGCGACTGTCGGAGGACGTAAGAGAAAATTGAATTTCTTCATAAAATTTAGGCCAAAATGTATTCCGCTATGTCTTTTTTTTTTTTTTTATACCAAAAACACAACACAATAAGTCTATATATACACACACTGTAATGTTTGCAGCTATGAGGCAATACTGGTAATGGTGGTGATTAGCGACTTATAGTGGGTCTGTGATAGTGTGGCAGGCAATCTGGCGCTAACAGACACTGGCTGGCAGGGACACCAACTGACACTGATGTTGCTAGTGACTAATACAGCGATCGGTGGGAATACTGTACCCTATACTAATGACACTGGCTTGAAAGGAGTTTTTTCTCCCTGCTTTTCAGTGGCACAGAACAGCCAGATTACTGGACTCTGTTCTGTGATTGGCCACACACAACTGATCAGTAGGTATACAGCCAAAATGATTGGCTGTAACTTGCTAATAGACTCATGCTGTGGTCAAAGCACTGATTGGCAGGGGATGCATGCAGTCTGCACCTGCTGCCCGCTTGCAGTATATTTACTGTGAATGGGTCAGCAAGTGGTTACAAATGGCTTTTGAACAGAATTCATGATGGTAAAAAAACTCAAAGTGAACATAAGGTCACAAACTCCTTAACAGAAAGCCTGACTGCAATAAGAATGCTTATATACTTATCTAAATCCATAAAGTACATTTAGGCCACATGAAAAAATGCTCTGTATATGCTGCCAGAAAAATATGTCTTTAATGCTGCGTTTTTATGTGCATGTTGCATTTAGATGTGTATCAGTGTAAACTGATTCTATTGGCTAGATTAATTTGTTGTAGACACCTGAATAAATGTATTCTATGTGTAGAGGCATAAAAAAAGAAAATTGCTAGACCCCCCCCCCCATTTGTGCATGAGGCCTTAGATGGCACATAAGAGACAGCCATGACTGGTTAGACTCCTATAAAGTGTTGCATAGAATAAAAAAACGTCCAGACAAAATGTCATATCAGCTAACTAAATGATACAGTATCTTTATGAAGTCTGTTCAAGGATAAGTCCAGTCAAAACCTAACGCGAAGGCTCCGTTCATATCTTGGCATTCCAGATCCTGGGCAGAACAGCAAATCGATTTTGCCACAATCGTCGCCCGACAAATTGTGGTAAAAATTGCGCAAAAAGAATCGCATGACTTCTTTTAAACCTAATCTATCCAACCCTGTAAAGTGAAAATCACTGTACTTGCCTATTCTGCAGCAGATTCGGCTTGACCCCTCACTGAGCTGTCAGCGGCGGCTTCAGCATGGAGGCGGGTGCAGGAGAGGCACTCGACAACGGAAGCCCTATAGTAAGTCTATGGGTGACATCACTTCCCCATTCTTTTCAGCCGTTGTCGGGTCGCTCCTGCACGCAGCTTCCATCGCTGGAGACCGGAGCAGATCGGGTGCAGAATTGGTAAGTACAGCGATTTTGCTTTACAGGGTTAGATAGATTAGGTTTAGAATGTGGCACAGGGCAGGTTTAGTGTTAGGGTTTGCCTGGACTTATCCTTTAAAATTTAATAATCCCCATGCTGAATACAAATGCTTCAACTGGAATAACTATTGTATGCTTCATCTCTTTATCAGTTTAGGCATTTAGAGAAAAGAAAGCCAAAATGTTACACCCATAAGTCAATAAAATGATAAAAGTGTGTGAGTTTACATTGGGCATGTCTTTGAGATGACTCACAAAAGCATGGGCAGCAACAAACTGATTTTTGGGAAAACAATTGCAACTGCTGCCTATAGTGAGGAATGAGGTTTAATCCTAAAAGGAGAATATGGCAACTTTGAAAGTGACTCCCTAACCCACTTACACTCATTTAGGCAGCACTCCCCCCACCACTTCATCGGACCCTGGGTAAGCTTCATTTTGGATGGTCTCAGAGCCCACACAGGGTTGCAGACTGCTTTCTCATGTAGCATTAATTAGGTCTGTGGCTGGACATTCACATCTAAGCCCCGCATGCATTTTAATGAGCTGTTGTACCTGCGGGAAACATGTGGAAAAAGTCCCTGATGCTTCTTTAAAAGACGCAGCCACATGGAATTGCAGCACAATGCAGTTTTATGCACTGGAAAAGAAGCTGCATTTTCTGATGCGAGGGGGTGCCATTTTGACTGTGGGTTAGCGAATAAATGCTTCGAGACCCGCTATATTATAAACCTAGGCGAATACATGGTTTTTATTTACAATATTAGGTCCAGATCACACCTGAGCGCTTTTCAGCTCGTAAAACGCTCATCTCCGAAGTCTCAAAACGCCCAACAAGCAAAATTCCATTGATTTCAATGGCCCCTGTTGACATATGAGCGTTTTGTCGCCTGAAGCTCAAAAAAGTACATGAGCTTTTTTTTGGCAGATTACAAGCGTTTTTGTTAGATGTCAATGCCTGCCTCCAAACACCTGCAAAAAAACGCCCAAAAAAGATATGCCCAGGTGTGAATGGAGCCCCATCCAACACGTTTGAGCTGTTTATGCACATCGGATTTCTTAGTGCATAAGAATCATATGAATATCAAGCAATTAGATTTGCTAAACAGGGGTTGGACCTGTAGTTCTCTCTATATGTATTTCATGTACATGGATTCTGCTTTATCAGAAATAAGGAGAATGTAAAAGGGGCAGGGATGCTGGTGACATCATTGACATATCACCAAATGGGCATATCTGGTAAATGACACTGTTCAGATTTGGCCATATTAGGTTTAAGATGTCATCAGCATCCCAACTCCTTAGCCACGTGTGGCTTTGTGGGCCAGCAGCTTGTGACAGTTTCCCGATGTTGGGGCAAAACTGAGTTCAGCCTGAACCGTAACTCATCCTTAAAGTGGTACTAAAGTCTCTTTAAAAAAAAAAACAAAAGAAACAAACATGTTCTACTTACCTGCTCTGTGCAGCGGTTTTGCACAGAGCAGCCCGATCCTCTTCTTCTCAGGTCCCCTGCCGGCGCTCCTGGCCCCTCCCTCCTGCCTCCACAGCAAGCCGTTTGCTATGGGCACACCCAAGCCAAGGCTCTGTGTGTCCATTCAGACACGGAGCCTCTCCTCATTGGCTCATTGACTGACAGCAGCAGGCCACTGCACTACATACTTGTTGGCAGGGCCGTAGATAAGAGGGTACCATCAGTCCTCCTGTACGGGGCCAGGGCAAGCAGGGGGGCCCAGGCAGCAGGGCAAATCGAATGTGGGTAGAGAGGAAAGTGATCGGTATGGCAGGGGGGCAATTACTGGAACCAATCTCCTGTATTGCTCTCTATGCAGAAGCTGAAAGCTGGCTTCATCTCCTCTCCCTCCCGTTGGCTTTCAGTTGCTGCAAGAAAGCCATACAAGGGATCCATTTCCAGTAATTGCACCCCACCACACTGATCACCCTCCCTGTGCACCATACTTTTCCCCTGCGGCCCAGGCCCCTGTGTGTGCCCCTCCACCCCCACAGCGCTGCTGGCTTCCCTCCTCTTCCTCCTGCTGGCAGCTGCAAGCACACAATAGGATCCTTTAACCTCTTCCCACCCGCCCACTGTATATAAATGGTGGGGTGGGTGGGTGATGTAACCCTTACAAGTGCCCTCGTGCGACCACAAGGACGCAGAGCATCACAGGACACAGCCAAGACAGGACTGGGATATAGGGGATGTGATTGGTCCTCCAGAATATGTGACGTCTGTGTCCAATCACAGTGTAAACAGAGACGCGTCTCTGACAGTTCTCCCCAATAAACTCAGAGAGAGCTCAGTGCATGAGGGAGGTGGGGAGCAGAGGAATCTGCAGTCTGACAGCTCTGTGTGTAAAGCTGGATTCACACTATACAATATTCTTTAGATGTTTTCTTTTAGATTTACCAAAACCCTATAATAGGAGGTCAAACCTAAACACTTTCAATTTGTATGCAATCAGGAAGGCCCTTGCACTACATAGTTGAAGGTAAATCTAAAGGAAATATTTTTTTGTTTACATGTTATCGGCTGTGATTGGACACAGCCGATAACATGGGTAAACAGCAGCGGCTCTTTGCAGAGATCGAGGTCACGCCGTGTCCCAGGAGCCTAAATGGGTGCCGTCATATGTCGCCCCAGTTCTGCCGTCATTTGAGGGCGCGCGGCAAATGGTTAATGACATTTTTGTTTAACCACAAGCCCTGGAAGATTTTACACCCTTCCTGACCAGGCCCTATTTTGCGATTCGGCACTGCGTGACTTTAACGGACAATTGCGCGGTCGTGCGACGCTGTACCTAAACGAATTTGACTTCTTTTTTTCCCACAAACAGAGCTTTCTTTTGGTGGTATTTGATCACCCCTACTGAAGAAGAAGAAGTCAACGCCTGTGGTTGGGCGCCGACGTCGCGCGTATAGGGGGCAGAGCCTGCGTGCTGGAAGCGGTCTCTTCCTGGATACTGTTCTGGCTTATTAATATGCACTCTGGAAGCGCCACCTTTGTGAGTACCCATTCTTATACTCAATAAAGCGGTTTGCTAAAACTATACAGAGAGTACTAGATCTCTTTCTTTATTCCCCTTTATGTCCATCTGTGATAATCCCTCTGGAGGTGTCAGGCTATCCTTAGCCTATGTGATCTGAAGGTCCCTGTGTATATACAACGCTGGTACTGACCCAGCATTGGGTCTATAGTGGAGGTGAGAGACCAATTCACCTGGTGGTGGGATTGCACTTTTTCACAGAAGCACCCAATTAAGTTTTGCACAAGATTCATTTGCACACACGGGAGTGGATTCACCATTTGTTTGATTTATATGGACATTGTGATATTTATGAGCACGAATTTGATTTTTTTGTGCATGTGACTGGCGCAACACTTTCTTGGTTACATCATTTGATCACCTCTGCGATTTTTTTATCATGCGCTATAAACAAAAAAAGAGCGACAATTTTGCAAAAATAACAATATTTGTCACATTTTTTTATATGAAATTCCCAAAAAAAAAAAAATTCAAAAATCAAAATTTTACATTTTTGGGCAATTTGTTTTCTGCTACATGTTTGGTAAAAAAAAAAAAAAATATCGCAATAAGCGTATTTTGATTGGTTTGCGCAAAAGTTATTGCGTTTACTAACTAAGGGAAAGATTGTCATTTTTTTTTTTTTTTTTTAAGGAGTAATGCCAGCGATCTGCGATTTTTTTTGCGGGACTGCGACATTGCGGCGGACAGATCGGACCCTTGACTGACATTTTTGACACTTTTGGGGGTACCAGTGACATTACTACAGTAATCAGTGCTATACATATGCACTGTTACTGTAAAAATGACACTGGCAGGGAAGGGGTTAACTTTATTGGAGAAGGAGGGGTTAAGTGTGTCCCTAGGGGCGTGTTTCTAACTGTGCAGGGATGTGGCTTTACATGTAACAGCAGAGATCTATGGTCCTACATAGCAGGACCATATGATCTCTACACAGGGAAGAATGACAGGTGGCTTTGTTTACATTAGCCTCCTGCCTTTCTCCCTATGTAACTGACGATCGCGAGTGACAGGCGGACATCGTGTCCGCCGGTCACTCGCACGGAGGTGTCCGTGAACGAGCGGGGGTGCGCGCTCGCCCCCTATTGGCTCACAGGCTAGTGACGTACTGGTACGTCACTTTGCCTGCACGGGGCTGACCGCCGCAGTATATGTACTTGCGGCGGTCGGCAAGTGGTTAAAAAAAAACTAATTCAAAAGCGCAACCGCACTGAAAGCTGAAATTGCCTGGGTAGGAAGGGGGTAAAAGTGCCCAGTTAAGGGCAAAATTGAGAGTGGGGAAGGGTTAGGTAATGTCATATCTACTAGCCCCTTCCTTTCCTGAATGACCACAATGAGTGATCAGTACTGATCACTCATTGCATTTATTCATAACTTGAAGCATTGCTGTATGGGGCCCTCATGTCAGGTTGTCTGTATGGGGCCCTGTGGTTTCCAACAGAATATTTTTGGTATATATAAAAGGAGATTGAACAATTAGGGCCAGTTCACACCATAGAAACGCAGTCTGGATGCTTTCCTGCATGCATGTTTTTGATGCGTTCCAGTGCATTTTCCCCCCTCTTTTTTCTTAGGGCCAGTTCACACCACAGAAACGCAGTTCAGATACGTTCCAGATGCTTTTTTTCATGCATGTTTTTGATGCGTTCTGGTGTATTTTTTCCCGCTCTTTATTTCTTCACCTTAAATAAGGCACATTCGGTCCAGTGCATTTTTTTTTCTGCATCAAAAACGCATGGAAAGTAAGTTACATAGTTTTAGGTGGCATAGTTCACACTAGTGTGGTCAGTTTCAGAAAAGAAAGTTGAGCATGCTGCACTTTTCTGCACTGAACTGAACTGTACTAGAGCGCAGTAAAACGGATCACAAATGCACCAGAACGCACCACAAATGCAATGGAACACGTCCTTATTAAGGGCCAGTTCACACCATAGAAAGAAAACCCAGATGCTTTTTTTCATGCGTGTTTTTGATGCAGTCCAGTGCATCCCCCCCCCCCCCCTCTTTTTTAACCTTAAGGACAAGTGTGTTCCAGTGCATTTTTGATACATTTTACAATATTCCAGTGCAGGAAAAATGCAGCATGTTCTACTTTTTTCTGGAACTGGAAGCATTGGTGTGAACTGTCACTGAAAACCATATAACCTATTTTCTGCGAGGTTTCCATCGGCTGCCGGGTGCTGCCTCCACCATTGCCGGTAAGGGAACCCAGCAGTGAAGCCTTGTGGCTTCACAGCTGGGTCCCTACTGCGCATTCCTATTGGCTTGCGGCGGAGGAGGGAGCCGAACTTCCGAGGGATGGCACGGCACCGTATCCCGGTCAGTGGAGAAGGGTACCTGTCAAAAACAGGTACCTGTTCCCCCCTGAAAAGGTGCTAAATTTGGCACCGGGGGGGGGGGGGGACAAAAGAGCGGAAATTCCACTTTTGGGTGGGACTCCGCTTTGAATTACGACCCAATGAGTTCTACCACGTACCAGTACAGTTGAGGGTAGAGAAAAAACACGGCACATTCTACTTTTTCCTGGAACTGGAACGCACTGGTGTGAACTATGCCACTGAAAACCATATTACCTACTTTCCATGCCTTTTTGATGCAGAAAAAAAAAAAACGCACTGAGCCGCACGTGGTGTGAACTGGCCCTTAACCTTAAGGACATATGTGTTCCAATGCGGTTTTGATGCGTTCCAGTACAGTTGAGTGCAGAGAAAACGCAGCATGTTCTACCTTTTTTCTGGAACTGGAACGCACTGGTGTGAACTATGCCACTAAAAACCGTATTATTTCATTTTCCCATGCGTTATTGACACAGAAAAAAAAAAAAAAAAAAACCGCACTGGACAGCACTGGCCCTTAACCTTAAATAAAGACGTGTTCCAATGCGGTTTTGATGCATTTTACCACATTCTAGTACAGTTCAGTGCAGAGAAAATGCAGCATGGTCTACTTTTTTTCTGGAACTGGAACGTACCGGTGTGAACGATGCCACTGAAAACCGTATTGCCTACTTTCTTCATGCGTTTTTGACGCAGAAAAAAAAAAAAAGAACGCACTGGCCTGCAGGTGTGGACCATGCATGTGGTGTGAACCATGCATGTGGTGTGGACTGGCCCTCAGAGTGTCTAGTGTATGTCTGATGTTGTAAATGATCTTCTATAATGGAATATCCTGTACTGAGTACCATACACCCACCTGCGTCTCAGTGAGGTTCTTGTCCGGCCCCAGCAGGTAAGGGGTGAGGAAAGGTTCGGATGGTCTGAGGTTGGCAAAGAAGCCGTAGGTACAGAGGACACAGGTAGGGAAGAGCCAGCTCCCCCGGGGTAGGGGTGTGCCTTTCCTGCAGCTCACCACCTCTCTGAGCTCCATGCCAGGCGCAGTAAGGAAAGAAGTCTGTTATAGGCCGAGTCTCCGGGGCTGGTACATGGTGTCAGAAAACGAGTCTATCAGGACCGCAGACCCTGGCAAGGTCACCATACAATGAAAGCCTCATGTGGTACGTACAACTGGTGGGCGGGGAGAGGGAGTATTACAAGACAACGCTGCCATTGATCGGCTTCGTGTGACGTAACGTAAGTTGGGCGGAAGAGGGAGTGTCAGAAGAGAGCGCAGCTTTTGTGTGGCCTCATGTGATGTGACGCACGTTGGGCGGGAGACTAGTGTGAGAAATGTGTACAGCTACCCCGGATTTCTGTCACATGGCTTTTCAACACCTGAGACACTCGTGTGTTAGTACAGCATAAGCACATGGTTCCTAGGAGGTGTTTCATGCTTTTCATGGTTTAGAATGTCAATAAACTTTCAGGCTGAGTTCACACTTGCTGCGTCCCTGTTCTTTGTTTCAGGTGCGGATTAGGTCCAACTTTTTGCTTGAAATTGGACCTGAAATGGGCCAGAAGATGCACGGTACCTTTTTACAGTGCGGCCCGTGGCCGCTTCGTAGGTATGTGAACTGATGTTCTGCCGAAAACTCCAACTTGCCAACAACTCCTTTGACGTTACTTCTGGTGAGCGTACACCAGGAATAATTGGGGATTTCGACCACTAAGTCTACGTTCACATCTTGGCGTTGCTATTTACAGGCGTTTTTTCATGCGTTTTTAGGTTGACAAGTGACCAATGGAAAAAAATAAAAACGCCTGTAATCTGCTCAAAAAGAAGCTCATGTACTTTTTTGAGCGTTGGGCATTTTGCTAAAAATGTCAAAACGCTCAGATGTGAACAGGATTTGTCTTGTTGGCCATTTTTTGAGCTGATCCTAGAGCAGAAAAATGCCCCAAAGCGCCTACATGTGAACTTAGCTTTAAGCTGGATACACACTATACAACTTTTGTTGTTAGATTTCCTTTAGATTTAAGGCCCGTACACACGTACCGATTGTCGGCCGAAAATGTTCGGCCGCCGAACGATCGGCCGATTTTCGGCTTGTTAGTATGATGCCTCCGACAGCCGACAGCGCACTTTCGGCCGAAAAGAATCTGTCTTGCAAGCATGAAAATTTTTGTTGGCCGACACCAGAGCAGCCGATTGTTTGCCAGTCAGTACAGAATTCGGCCGACAGACAGCAGATTTGCAAGATTGGGCATGCTCAGAAAAGAAAAAACACAGGGAAAGTTAGCCATCACATGACATCACTTCTGCAGTCGGCTGTAGTCGGCGGACAAAATTCTTGTGCTGTCTTTTGCAGTTTTCAACAGACACCAACAGCCCTGGACAAAAGACGGCCGATCGTTCGGCCGACGATCGGTACGTGTGTACGGGGCTTTACCTTCAACTATGTAGTGCAAGGGCCTGCCTGATTGCATACACATTGAAAGTGTTTAGATTTGACCTCATATTATATGGTTTTGGAAAATCTAAAGGAAAAAAATCTAAAGATAATTGTATAGTGTGTATGGCCAATTAGTGTTTTCACAGAACACCAGCAGCCTTTACACTCCGGTACATGCTTCAATGAGTGGACATTGTTATTCCGCCTGCTAGTTGTTGTTGCCACCTTGGAGGCGGCTATGTTTTTGGTTACTAGCGAGTAGAGTAGAAAAAAAAAAAATCTCCACTCATAGCGTGTACAGTATGGTGACCACATTTTTAAAATGTAATCCGGAGACATAGTTCTATTTTTTATTTCTTTTTTGATTGGCAAATGGTACAGGACTGCATAATACACAGAGCGCTGGGTACAGACCTACATAATACATAGAGCACTGGGCACAGACCTACATAATACACAGAGCACTGGGCACAGACCTACATAATACACAGAGCACTGGGTACAGACCTACATAATACACAGAGCACTGGGCACAGACCTACATAATACACACAGCGCTGTGTACAGACCTACATAATACACAGAGCGCTGGGCACAGGGCTACATAATACACAGAGCGCTGGGCACAGACCTACATAATACACACAGCGCTGTGTACAGACCTACATAATACACAGAGCGCTGGGCACAGGGCTACATAATACACAGAGCGCTGGGTACAGACCTACATAATACATAGAGCGCTGGGCACAGGGCTACATAATACACAGAGCACTGGGCACAGACCTACATAATACACACAGCGCTGTGTACAGACCTACATAATACACAGAGCGCTGGGCACAGGGCTACATAATACACAGAGCGCTGGGTACAGACCTACATAATACACAGAGCGCTGGGCACAGGACTACATAATACACAGAGCGCTGGGTACAGACTTACATAATACACAGAGCACTGGGCACAGACCTACATAATACACAGAGCGCTGGGCACAGGACTACATAATAACACAGAGCGCTGGGTACAGGACTACATAATATTCCGAGCACTGGGTACAGACCTACACAATACACAGAGCGCTGGGTACAGACCTACATAATACACAGAGCGCTGGGCACAGGACTACACAATAACACAGAGCACTGGGTACAGACCTACATAATACACAGAGCACTGGGCACAGACCTACATAATACACAGAGCTCTGGGCACAGGACTACATAATACACAGAGCGCTGGGTACAGACCTACATAATATACAGAGCACTGGGCACAGACCTACATAATACACAGAGCGCTGGGCACAGGACTACATAATATTCATTGTGCTGGGTACAGACCTACATAATACACAGCACTGGGCACAGGACTATATAATACACAGAGCGTTGGGCACAGAACTACATAATACACAGAGCGCTGGGCACAGGACTACATAATACACAGCGCTGGGCACAGGACTACATAATACACAGAGCGCTAGGCACAGGACTGCATAATATACAGAGCGCTGGGCACAGAACTACATAATACACAGCGCTGGGCACAGGACTACATAATACACAGAGCGCTGGGCACAGGACTACATAATACACAGAGCACTGGGCACAGAACTACATAATACACAGCGCTGGGCACAGGACTGCATAATACACACAGCGCTGGGCACAGGACTAAATAATACACAGAGTGCTGGGCACAGAACTACATAATACACAGAGCACTGGGTACAGGACTACATAATATTCCGAGCGCTGGGCACAGGACTGTATAATACACAGAGCGCTGGGCACAGGACTGCATAATACACAGAGCGCTGGGCACAAGACTACATAATACACAGGAGGATGTTAGGCATAGAGTGTAGGGTTCAGAGATTTGCTTTGCACAGAGCACACTTCTGCCCCCACATCCATTACTCACCTCTGCACCCTTCTCTCACAGATTATCTCTGCAGCCACCTCTTATCCCCCAGGCTGTTTCTCAGCCAGCATGGGATGCCCTGTCTACATTAATCCTGCCCTGAATCCGGGGACGGACTTGGTCCAGGGACAGTGTCCTCAATCTGGGGACCGTCCCTGGAAACTGGGGATGTCTGATCACCGTAGTGTACAGGAGTGTATACACTGCCATCTTTTCTGTGAAAACCACAAGTTGTCGAAACCTCCAATTATTCATGATGTACAATCACCCGAAGTGTCGTGATTGAAGTTCTCGGCAGAACACCGGCTCCATTGAGAGGCGGTCACAGTCTCCTGTCATGCGAGTTGGATGTGGGAAACCCACATCTAATTCACATAAGTGTAAGCTCAGCCTTAAAATGGAATTCCATTTCCTGGCTTGGCAGCCACCCGTCATTTTTTTTTCCCTAACAAAACATTGAATGATTGCTGATAGAGCTAATTTCTTAGGCCCCTTTCACACGGGCTTTCCGATCAGGTCCGCCTGTCAGTTTTTCAGGCGGACCTGATCAGATGCTCCATGCACCCCTTTGGAGCAGCAGATGTCAGCGGTGACATGTCTGCTGTCACCTGCTGCTATCCAACCTGATCCGATCCTGTGCGTGAAATCCAGATGGATGGAAACCCTATTTTCCATCCATCTGAAGAATCAGATGAAAATAGACAGGCGGTCCATTTTCATCCGATCTCCCATAGAGGAGAGCGGGGATCTGACAGGTCTGTCTCTGCAAAGTAAGCGGAGACGGACCTGTCATCCGCCTGCTCAGTGGGGATCAGCGGATCAATCCCCCGCTGAGCAAAACCCTGTTTGAAAGGACCCTTAGGCTTGTTTCACACCTATGTGTTTTTTGGTGCTTTTTGCAGAAACGCACTAAGGTCCATTTAACCTGGTTTCGCATGGGAGGCGTTCACGTCTATGCTTTTTTTTCCAGCAAATGGGTTTTTGGAAAGGGGCAAGGAATTTTTTAAACCCAAAACTGTGCTTTTTTTGTTTCCATAGACTTCAATGGAGAAGCTGCAGAAAAGCATGTAGTGAGATTTACAATGAGTTTGCCGTGTTTTGAGTTTTTTTAATCTGCCTAACAATGAATTGGCTGAAAAAAAAAAAGCATAAAAAACTAGCACAGCAAAATGCACTGTAGAACACACCAATCGCAAACTGCATAGATGTGAATCTTCTATTAGAAACTACGAGAATTAATAGTTAACCACTTGCTGCCCGCTCACAGTTTATTTACGGTGGGTGGCACAGCCAGGCTGGGCAATGCACTGGTATGTTGCACATCCTCTGGAGCATGCAGCAGCACGTTCCCATGTCCACTTTGTCTGCGATGCTCGATACTCGGTCACTATGAGCAGTCAGGGTATCATGTGATTGCTCTGACCAATCATAGCAATCACCATATTTATGTAAGCGAACTGTCATGATTGGTTTCCATTTATGACAGCTTGATTACTGTTGTAATGCTATGTTTGGCTCACAGATATCACATGGTACCTGGCTACCTTCTCCATGTGGTTAGCTGTAGCCAATCACAGTATGTCAACAGTAACTAAGCTGTCATGAATGGAAACCCATTAATGACAGCTAAAGTTATAGCTTATAACCCCCACTATCACTACTATGGTGACCCTGAACTACTCTGATGAAAGTATGTAATTTTTTTTTTTTTTTATAAAATTTTAAAAAAAATTAATAGTATCCCCGATCACCACCACACCAGACATATAATGACACTGTACTGCACTGGTTACAGTATGTTAAAAAAAAAAAAAAATGTGAAAAAGACACACAGTTTATTGATTTCTTCATTTTCCAAAAAAAAAATAGTGACAAAAAAACGTAAAAAAAAAACAAAAACAAAGAAGAATACCCAGTCAGCCTGCAACAAACCAAATTGTCCTGTCTAACAGTTCACATTAAAAACAGGAGTTTCCTTTGCACACATTTGCAAAAACGTGTAAGCTGCAGAGGCAGCGACAAGGCATCCCGGTATTATCTGCAGTCCTAACTCTATACATTTTCAGAGCTTCTATATTTGGAGCACACATACTGTATAATAAAGGATAGATTGAGGACAGGTTTGCCTGGAGGGAGAACAAAGGCACCTCTAAATGCAGAGGGCATGTGCAGCTTCTGGTCTGACGAAGGAGCTTCGCATGCTCTGAAAAGCGTTTCCGCCCAACGTCACTACCGGCCACGTGCGTTCCAGCGCGTTCTGGAAGCCGGGCCGACACCTCGCTTCCTTGCTCCTCCACTCCCCTGCTTCTTCCTGGTATGATGACATCTGCTGGTCAGCTCTCATACAAGGATTGCCTTATTGATATTCTTAATACCCTTGACATTCTTGTAAGTGTTTTAAACCACTTTCCTGTAATAAAAATGTCTTTTTGATTTCTTAAAGCTACTTCTCCTCACTAAAGCGCTGCCTTAAAGAGGAAGTAAACTGGCTGAAAAAAAATGTGAAAAAAAAAAAACTTGTAAAGACAAAGGCATAATGAGCTAGTATGCACCGCATACCAGCTCTTTATGAAGTACTTACCTAAAAACTTAGCCGCCGCAGTGCCGACAGGATGGCGGACATGTTCGGCCATCCTGCTTCCTGGATCGCGTCCTCCGGCCATCTGATTGGCCGGAGGCGCGATTACATTACTCCTGCGCATGCGAGCAGGAGCCGCCGTTCACTCGCCCTTCCTCTCTCCGCATGCCTGGAGGGAGCCCAGTTCCTAACCACTTCAGCTCCGAAAGGTTTTACCCCCGTTAATGACCAGGCCATTTTTTGCGATTCAGCACTGCGTTACTTTAACAAAAAATTGCGCGGTCATGCGATGCTGTACCCAAATACAATTGATGTCCTTTTTTTCCACAAATAGAGCTTTCTTTTGGTGGTATTTGATCACCTCTGTGGTTTTTAGATTTTCCTCTATAAACAAAAAAAGAGCGACAATTTTGAAAAAAAAAAAAAAAACAATATTTTTTTCTTTCTGCTATAAAACATTCCCAATAAAAAAATAAAAAAAAATTTTTTTTATCAGTTTAGGCCAATTTGTATTCTGCTACATATTTTTGGTAAAAAAAAATCCAAAAAAGCATATAATAATTGGTTTGCACAAAAGTTTTGGAATTTTTTTGTTTTTATTAGTAATGCCGGTGATCAGCGATTTTTAGCAGGACTGCGACATTGCGACAGACAGATTGGACACTTAACTGACATTTTTGACACTTTTGGGGGGACCAGTGACATTACTAAAATAATCAGTGCTAAAGATATGCACAGTTGCTGTACTAATGACACTGGCAGGGAAGGGGTTAACACCAGGGGTGATCAAAGGGTTAAATGTGTCCCTAGGGGGCGCTTTCTAAGTGAAGGGGGGATGGGCTTGCTGCATGAACACAGAGAACTGTGTTCCTGAATAAGAGGAACACAGGATCCCTGTGTTCATAACTGACAGAATAGCGGTCTGCCGTGTTTACAGAATGGCAGACCGCTGCTCTGTCTCCACGGGGAGCGATCGCAGGTGCTCGGCGGCAATCGCAGCCCCTGGACCCGCTGATTGGCTCCCCCTGTGGCCAATAGGCATGTGCGCGTGGTCCCGCGAAGCTATGTACACGTATGTCGTTTCATGGGACAGAGCTGACCTGCCATAGTAAAACTACGGCGACTGGTCGGCAAGTGGTAAATCACCACTGGGTTTTTTTAATTTTTTGCTAAGCAAACAAAAAAAGCCTGAAAATTTGGAAAAAAAAAAGTTTTTCTTAGTTTCTGTTATAAAATTGTGTAAATAAGTAATTTTTCTCCTTCACTGATGTGCGCTGATGAGACTGCACTGATGGGCACTGATAGGCTGCACTGATGAAGTGGCACTAATGGGCACTGATAGATGACACTGAAAGGCATCACTGATGGGCACTGAAGGACATCACTGGTGGGCACTGAAAAGCAGCACTGATGGGGCTTCAATGATAATCAGGGCACTGATTATCAGTGCAGATGTCCCCACTAAGGAATGCCACCATTTCGGCTCTCCCCTACCCACACGCTGTCAGTGTGAGGAAAGGAATGCCGATAACCGACATTTCCTATTTACACTGTGATCAGCTGTGATTGGACACAGCTGATCACATAGTATAGAGGCTATGCCATAGGCTCTTTACCATGATTGGTGATGCTCTGTGTCCTAGGTACACAGCGTACCACCAATTGCTGCTCTGCGCACCCCTGAATGCTCACAGGAGCGGCCCATTGTAAAGGTCATCATATGGCATCCAGTCAGAACAGTAAAGCCACCGCTCAGCTGTCAATCCGCTATAGGCCTGGCGGGAAGTGGTTAAGGAGATGTGGACTCCCTCCAGGCATACCTGGAGTTAGGGCTGCAGATAATACTGGGGTGCCTTGTTGCCGCCTCTACAGCTTATGCATGTATTTGCAAATGTGTGCAAACTAAAACCCTGTTTTTAACATGAACTGTTAGACAGGACAATATGGTTTGTTGCAGGCTAGCTGGTAAGTTGAGCTGGGAATATTTCTTTGTTTTTGTATGACATGCTTCACCCTTCCACGTGCTTCTTGATATTAAGGCCAGTAATAGGTTGGTGCAGTTGCCGTTTGTTTGTACTGTTGGTTATTGGTTGAGGGGGCACACTGGACACTTGCGTCATACCTGCCCTCAATCTATCCATTATTATATATGTAAATACCTTGGATGGTCTACTTTTTAAAAAGGGGCAATTTAGGGGGTTTATGTTCTTTCCTGTTAGGGCCTCAAGAAATGTGATAGAACGTCAGTACATTAGAAATGATCAATTTTCAAGTATAGTTTGTAGACTCTATAACGTATACACAGACTAAATATTATACATTGATTTGGATTATTTTTACCAAAGAAATGTAGCAGCATACGTTTTGGCCTAAGTTTATAAGGAAAGATAATTTTATATGAAAAATTTTATAAAAGAAAAAAATAAAAATGTTTTTTCCCCCCTCGTCTTTCAGGACAGTTACCCCTGAGAGACATTGGCTCCTCCCTTCTCAGGAAAAACCGCCTCAACCATGTCGATTTAAACCCCCTGTCAGGCGTACCCTTCAGTTCTGGTGTTTCCTCCCATGGGGAGACATCGCCAGGAACCAGGGTTGAAACAGCCAGGGGAGGCTGAGGCTGTGTTTCCTGTCAGGGAAGGCTAAGGTCTCTCCAATGCGCAGCTAAGGGTCTGGGTAAAGAGCCCGGATTGCCTATTGGGCTGCCTGGCGTCACCTCAGCTTCTCCTCAGGGGGGGCTGCAGAGGTGCGGCCGGTCCTCCCGCATTTGATTTATGGCCAGCAGTGGAGCTTCCGGGTGGCCGGTGATGTCACTTCCAGTGGAGGCGGGCACTTCTTCCGAAAGTCCCGCAGCTTCCGGTTCTGGCCACGGGGAGTTTGAAGAGTGGGCCAGACGATAGGCTGGTCAGAGCCGAATGCTGGGGGCACAGCAGGCTTGCCCCCACTCCTGGAGATGTCAGAGGCACAAGCCACAAGGACTGCTCCAAGTAAAGCCAGCACCAGCCAGCCATTCCAAGGTAAAGAGAACGCTGGGGTGGTGTTCCCTTACTTTCCTCCCTAGCTCCATGGTGTAGTTCCCCCCCCCCCTTGGTGGTCTGGAGGGGGTGGGGTGATCTGTGGTGGTGGTTCTAGGACCCTGGTGGTGGTCGGTCCTAGGTACACTCCTGGGGGGGGGGGGGGCATGCTGTGCTTGCGTGTGCTGGGGTCCCCAGTATGGGTGCTTAGTCTTTGTCCATTTGTTTTGTGTTACAGGGTAAGGCCTCAGACAAGTCTAAATGGCCACATAGCTCCAACAGAAGATGCCCGTCATGCAAGGCTACTAAGGGGGAATCCTGGACCAAGGCACTTTGTAATGAGTGTGTTGAGGGCTTAGTTAGGGAACAATCGGTGGAGCAGTGTACTGATCTGACTGCATCTGTCAAGGAGCTTTCCAGCACCTTTCAATCGTTTAGGGATTTACGGTTTCATCAGTCCCAGACCCCCTCCAGCCAGCACAGCAGGAGATTGCTCCACCCCCACCGGCGGTACCCTCCACTAGCGAAGGAACACCGGGGGGGCACTGAAAAAGAGGGTGAAGAGCGTGATAGTATACCTTCAGGCTCCCCGAGGGAGTCATAGGGAGAAGGGGTAGATGGTGAATCCACTAGAGCTTCTAGGAACAATTTAACCCTGGAAGAGGTGGAGGATCGTTTGGGAGCTATCCACACCACTTTGCGAATCCAGGAGAATAAGTCTTTATCTCTTCATGACCAGATGTACCAGGGCCTAGGCGAACAAAAAAGGAGAGTCTTTCCAGTACATGAAGTCCTGGTGGACAAGGTCAAAAACGAATGGCAGGATCCTGAGAGAAAGACTTTCTTTTCTAGGGCCCTGAAAAGAAGATTTCCCTTTTCGGAGGAAGACGCGTCAGTGTGGAACAAGTCACGGAAATTGCATGCGGCCTTCTTTCGGGTCTCAAGGCAGACAGACCTAGCTTTCGAGGATATGGGCTATTTTTCTGATCCCATGGATAAAAGGATGGATTCTCACCTTAAAAAAACCTGGGATTCCTCATTGGGAAACCTTAAACCTGCCATGGCTATAATGGTGGTTGCCTGTAATCTGGAGTACTGGTTAACCCAGATTAAGGCACACATTGAGGCTGGCACCTCGAAGGAGACAATTCTGTCTTCCCTTTCTATGCTTCTACGGGCCGTGGCTTATATGGCGGATGCGCCAGCCGAATCTGTACGCATGTCTGTTAGATCTTCAGCCCTGGCAAGGAGGGCTATTTGTCTTAAGACTTGGCATGGTGATAGTGGGTCCAAGGTTAAACTTTGCAGGATTCCTCTTACAGGGGACTACCTGTTCAGGCCAGGCTTGGAAACTGTCCTGGATCGGATGGAGGACAGGAAAAAATACTTTCCTGTCAAGCGTGGATGCAATGAACATTTTAAAAAGAGGTCTTACCCTCAGAACCTAGGACCTAGGGGCAGAAGAAATCTTGGGGCCAAAGGGGGGAGATATTTTTTTTTCCTCCTGAACAGCCCAAGAAAACTCAATGACGAGCTGACCACGGTGGGAGGAAGATTGGGCACCTTCCTCCCACTGTGGGAAGCGGTCACCTCCAGTCAGGTCATTTTGGGGATCGTAAGGAGAGGTTATCATTTGGAGTTTTCAAGCCCCCCTACATGCAGGATGTTCATCACGAGTTAACAAGATGCACGGAAAAGGCGTCAGCCTTACTTTCGCCCCTGGAAGAGCTGAAGGAGCAGAGGGTCGTGGTGAAGGTATCACTGAAGGAGATAGGCGGAGGGTTTTATTCCCAATGTTTTCGCCACACGGAAACCTTCAGGCAAGTTCAGGCTCATCCTGAAAGTAAAACCCTCAAACGCCTCAGTTACTTACAAAAGATTCAGGATGGATTTGATCTTCTTGATAAGGGCTATCCTTCCCCCAAACTGCTTCATGGCCTTGATAGACCCTGAGATGCCTACCTGCACATTCCCACATTGGAAGGGTGTCAGAAATTTCTCAGGTTGGCCATAAGGATGGCAGAGGGCACGTTACACCTGCAATTTTGGGCCCTTCCCTTCAGCCTGTCCGCCTCGCCTTCCCCGCATCTTCACCAAGGTCATGGCAGAGGCTTTGGCTTACTTGCAGCTCAGGGGAGTTTCAATTATTGCCTACCTGGACAATCTGCTCCTGTTTGCCCCTTCTCAGGAACAGTTGTCCAGGGACCTACTTGCGTCAAGATGATTCTTGGAGAGCCTGGGTGGCTCCTGAATCTAGAAAAGTCCAGTCTAGTGCCCACGCAAAAGATCACCTTTCTGGGCTACGAGTTAGATTCCACAATTCAGAAAGTCTTTCTTCCTTTGGAGAAGAGTCAGAAGATAGACAGAGCTATGGGCCTATTACAGAGCAGTCGGCCTATATCAGTAAGACAGGCCAATGTCGGCACTGGGTTTGCTAATGGGTGCAGTTCCCATGGTACGTTGGGCAGGACTTCACTTTCGCCCTCTACAACTGTTCATCTTGGGGGTGTGGGACCGCACTCAGCGCTCTCTCAATTTCCTGGTGCATGTACCTGTACAAATAAAAAGATTTCTTTGGTGGTGGAGAAGGGTCTCAAACCTGTCTTAGGGTCTCTCATGGGTCCCGTCATTGTCCAGAGACATCACTATGGATGCAAGTGGCACAGGTTGGGGAGCACACTTTGACTGCTGACTAGTGCAAGGGTCCTGGAAGAGCGAAGATTCAAGACGATCTTCAAACTGGAGAGAACTGAGAGCAATTGAGCTGGCTCTCAGGGCCTTCCAGACAGAACTATAGGGACACAATGTGCAGGTCCGCTCGGACAATTCCACAGCAGTTGCTTATGTCAACTGACAAGGGGGGACAAGGAGCAAGCCTATGTGGGCTCTAGCAGAAGGATTTCTTTAGTGGGTCGAAGCCTAGATGCTCTCCCTGTCGGTGGTTCACCTAAAGGGAGAATAGAACCAATTTGCCAACTCCCTGAGCAGAAAAACCTTAGTTTTAGTAAATTGGACCCTCAATCAGGGCGTCTTCAGGTTGATCACTCAGAGATGTGGGGTGCCATGCGTGGATCTGTTGGCCTCTTGGCAGAATATGAAAAAGCGGCTCTTCTTCTCCCTAAACAGGTGGGACGGGGCGCTTGGAGTGGATGCGCTCGCTCAGAGCTGGCATTTCTCCAGATGCTATGCCTTCCCCCCGCCTGTACTAATACCAGCAGTCGCTTCTCGGCCTTTTGGCTAAGATCAAGTGTAGTATCTGTTCTTATCAGTGTTGGAATGGAACCTGAAGGTTAGTATCGGTGGTGGCCGAAGTTAACCGGGGCGCTCTGGGCGTAACTGGAGGACCGGAGTAGGCCAAACCAGAGAAAGCCGGAGGGTTCCAATGCCTGTCTGATTTGAATGGGTCCGCCCCTACCAGTTTGAAGGGAGCGAGAAAACTGGATCTGCGGCCAGTTAGTACTGCTCCTGGATGTGATTGGTAAGGAACGGCGGATGGCGGTGGGAGGGCCTTTCCTTCTGGGTTGAATCTGGCCTTGCAAAAGGCTTGTCCCCAGTTGAAGGCAGGCTCACCCTAAGCTGTCTAAAGTTCTGATGCCTCCTGGTAGGTTAGGGCTACACTTGGTCTGGCCTTAGGGCCGGGGTAGAAAAAGCCCGTAGTGTATGTGCCCCTGGGGTGGCAGCCCAGGGGTGCCTTAATTCTCACTGGTGAGGGGCAGCTCGCCTTGAGTTTTTCGGCACCATGGTCACTGCACCTACGCACACTTTTTTAAGCACCTGCCTCTTGGGCAAGGCCTTTTGGCTTCGACCAGAGGAATTTTTATTCCGGCCGGAAGGCCTGCCTTTGTTTTTCACTTAGGCACTAATTCACCTCTCCACTTCCCCTCCCCCACCTTTTTGTTTGTGTGTGCTTTTTCTTTGTAGTTTGTCACTTTTCTATCACCTTTTTTCACCTGCACGACTTGTAGGGTGTGGGTCCTCGGGCCCTGCCTTGAGTCTTGGGAGGGGGTGGATATGGCCTTTTGGCTTGGTCTGCCCTCTCTCATGGGGTCTCCCTTCGGGGGAGCCCCACTTAGTACTCGGTGGGGGCTGTTTCGGCAGTCCCCCTGGTCAGTCTGGTTTCGGCCAGACAGACCATGAGTACCTCAAATCCCTGTCAGGAGTCTTGCGCCCCGGGGGATCGAGGTTCGGGTCCTACCTCCTCGGAGGGAAGACCATTTGTTCGCACACCCTGTGCACTTTTTGTGTTCCTCACGTTTGTGTGTGTGCACTTTTTTATGCATCGGGTGAAGTCTTTTGAGTGTGTTTCACACGCTACGGGCTTTAAAGAAAAAAAAAAAAAAAAGCAGTCCTGAGGAAGTTTCAGAAGGAAGACACTACCCTGTTCCTCATTGCGCCACATTGGCCCAGGAGACTGTGGTTTTCAGTCCTGAAGGGTCTGGCCGTGAAACCCCCCTGGATACTACTAGTTCGGGAGGACCTTCTTTTTTAGGGTCCAGTTTTCTGTCCTCAGGTGGAGTGCTGGAATCTCGCAGCCTGGCTTCTATAGTATACTTAGCCGAAAACCCTTGGGTGATTTGATTCTTTAGAGCCTTAAACAGGCAGAGACCAGTGAGCAATCCCCCTTTTCCTATGTGGGATCTATCCATGGTTCTACAGGCTCTCTTAGGAGAGCCGTTTGAACCTATTAAGTCTTGTGCGGTGACGTTTTAAACCCTCAAGGCAGTTTTTTTTAGTGGCGGTCACTACCGCCAGAAGGGTTAGTGAACTGAAAGCTCTTTTTGTTAGAGCTCCTTTTCTACAGGTTTTTCCCAGATCACAGATTGTTTAGGACAGATCTGGCTTTTTTTTACCAAAGGGGCCTCAAAGTTTCACAGAAACCAAGAAATTGTTTTACCAACTTTCTGTTAGAATCCTGTGAGTGAACAGGAGAGTAACCATCTTAACTTAGATGCTAGAAGGTGTGTCCTTAAGTACATGGATCGTGCAAAGGAATTTAGGAAGTGTGATTCCTTCTTTGTTCTATTTTCTGGCTCTAGTAAGGGTTCTAAAGCCTCTTTTAGCCAGATGGCTTAGATTAGCCATTACCCAGGCCTATATTTCAAGCGGGAAAGAGGTACCAGTGGGTATCAGGGCACATTCCACTAGGCGACTTCCCAGGTGGAGAGAGCTTGTGCTACCCCAGAGCAGATCTGTCGGGCAGCTGCCTGGTCCAGTTTTTCAACCTTCACCAAGCACTACAGGCTGGAACTGTTGTCCGCTAAAGATTAGGCTTTTAGGCGCAAAGTCCTTCAAGCAGTGGTCCCACCCTAGGGGTAAGTACTTGCTTATCCTCTCAGAGGTGGCTGTCCTGAAAGACGAGGGGGGAAAAACAGAGTTACTTTTACCGGTAACATCTTTTCTAGGAGTCTTTCAGGACAGCACCGTTGCCCACCCGAAGAAGTTCTGGACAAAAGAAGAAAGGAGGTTGGTGTGATATGTCTTTGTGTCTCCTCAGCTGGCCTGAGATACTCTTGGAGAACTGAAGGTCACCGGCTGACGGGGTTTAAATCTTCATGGTTGAGGTGGTGTTTCCTGAGAAGGGAGGAGCCAAGGTCTCTCAAAGGGGGCTGTCCTGAAAGACTCCTGGAAAAGACATTAGAGGTTTTTTTTTTCAAAATTTTCGATATTGTTTTATTTATATAGCAAAAAAACAAAACCCAGTGGGGATCAAATGCTACCAAAAGAAAGCTGTATTTGTGCAAAAAAAAATAAAATTATAAAAATGTAATTTGGGTACAGTGTTGCATGACCGTGCAATTGCAGATAAAGTGGCACAGTGCTGAATAGCAAAAAATACCCTTGTCTTAGAGGAGGGTAAAACCAGGGCTCGAGTCCTGCAGGAACGCATAGAAACGACGTTCCCGCACTATTTCCACAGCAGGAACGCCGTTCCCATTGCTCCAATCCTCCTGCTGGACCAGGGCAGCCAGAAGACGGACATATAACAGTGCAGGCAGCATCTCTACAAACAGGCCGGCGGAGGGGTCGTGCACAGCGGCATGACGTCACAAGTGAGTCGGTCGGTGAGGCGGCGAGGCAAGGTGAAGGCAGGCAGCATATGCCAGAAGAAAACTGCAGTAGTCAGAGGAGCAGGCCGGTTTTAGAAGTGGCAGTATGGCAGCCTGCCTAGGAGGTGAGTCACTGGAGCAGTGAGTCCACAATCCACTCACTGCACATTTCTTTGCCTCACATACCACCCTCATACTGTAAAATACTGTCAGCATGTCAGCCACATTGTCATTTTCAGGGGTGTGTGGCTCACACACCCCTGAAAATGACAATGTGTCTGACATGCTGACAGAATTTTACAGTGTGAGGGTGGTATGAGAGGCAAATGTGTAGTGAGTGGACTGTGGACTCACTGCCAGAAGAAAACTGCAGCAGTTAGAGGACCAGGCTGGTTTTAGAAGTGGCACTGTGGCAGCCTGCCTGGGAAGTGAGTCACTGGAGCAGTAAGTCCACAGTCCACTCACTGCATATTTGCCTCTCATACCACCCTCACACTGTAAAATTCTGTCAGCATGTCAGCCACATTGTCATTTTCAGGGGTGTGCGACTTACACACCCCTGAAAATGACAATGTGGCTGACATGCTGACAGAATTTTACAGCTGAACTGATCCACTTACCTTACCTGCCACTTCTAAAATCGATGTCCCCGGGCCTGCTCCTTGTGTGCTGGCTGTGTCTGGCTCCTTTGCTGCGTACTGCTGCCTCGCCTTACCGGTGACTCCACTGATGCTGTCTTCACACACTCTGGGTCTTTAAATGCATAAACATGAAATATTCGTGACTGATGCCCTTTGTCAGGAATATTTCATGTTTATTTGGCCAATTTATCACAAATGTTTCATGTTTATGCATTTGAAGGCCCAGAGTGTGTGTACAGCATCAGTGGAGTCACCGGTAAGGCGAGGCAGCAGCACGCAGCAGAGGAGCCAGACACAGCCAGCACACAAGGAGCAGGCCCGGGGACATCGATTTCAGCGGTGCCAGGTAAGTGGAGCAGTGAGTCCACTGCACATTTGCATTCTCGTGCCACCCTCACGCCCCTGAAAATGACAATGTGGACTGACACGCTGACAGAATTTTACAGTTGAACATGGCAAACATGTATAATAGATGTCAGTAAGTTTGCTATGTCCAGCTGTAACATTCTGTCAGTGTGTCAGTCCACATTGTCATGTAATGTTTATGCTTTTAATATCCATTGTTTCTTGACAATGGGAATCAAATGCATAAACATGAAATATTCCAGACAATTGGCATCAGTCATGTATATTTCATGTTTGTGCGTTTAATAATTGCCCAATTTGTCACGTTGCATTGTATTTTCTGTCAAAATGGGTGAGTTCCCACACTTTGTTCCCCAGGACTTGACCCCTGGGTAAAACCCTTCAGAAGTCAAGTGGTTAAGGAATATAAACAATATGTAAACATTAAAAATACATATAACACGTAATCTGCTTGGCTTTAGAATGAAAAGTCAAAACAGTGTGATAAAATGTGAACATGATGATTATGAAAGACATGGGGAGCAGAAACACAAGTCCTGTGGTGCTGTTTATGGTCAGGTTGAGATTAACAGTGGGAGTGGCTTAAATGGGGATGACTAATCTGAACCTGAGCTGAGTCACTGTATACACTGCATGTCTAGGGCCACAAATGTTGCGGAATTTAGTCAAAAACACTTTTCCTCATTCAACTACACATGTGTGTAGAGCCTTGCTCTAGGGGGAGGCCCCCCCACTATCATTTTAGAGGGCTGTTATATACTACATTAGGCACACAGCTTATTGGTTGACAATGTTTATAGATATTAACAGTTTTGTCAGCATAACTGATTTGGGATAGATTGCCAAGTATGGTATGTCACAGGAAGTATTGTACAAGAAAACTTTCAACAGGTGACCAGATGGTCATTGCAAAAAATTTTTTTTCGCTTGCTTGTCTTAAGCTAACTAAAGGTCCTGGGGGGGGGGGTCACAAAACAGGTTTTAACCAAAATATATAAGGCATCAGTTATATTATGGTTCAGTATTTCTACTTGATAAGCAGATTCATTTCTTTATCACAAGTCTGACAAACACACATACTGTAGTCGTCAGGACAAAGGAGAATCTTTTTTTTTACAGTGCCTTGCGAAAGTATTCGCCCCCCTTGAACTTTGCGACCTTTTGACACATTTCAGGCTTCAAACATAAAGATATAAAACTGTCATTTTTTGTGAAGAATCAAAAACAAGTGGGACACAATCATGAAGTGGAACGAAATTTATTGGATATTTCAAACTTTTCTAACAAATAAAAAACTGAAAAATTGGGAGTGCAAAATTATTCAGCCCCCTTAAGTTAATACTTTGTAGCGCCACCTTTTGCTGTGATTACAGCTGTAAGTCGCTTGGGGTATGTCTCTATCAGTTTTGCACATCGAGAGACTGAAATTTTTGCCCATTCCTCCTTGCAAAACAGCTCGAGCTCAGTGAGGTTGGATGGAGAGCGTTTGTGAACAGCAGTTTTCAGTTCTTTCCACAGATTCTCGATTGGATTCAGGTCTGGACTTTGAATTGGCCATTCTAACACCTGGATATGTTTATTTACCATTCCATTGTAGATTTTGCTTTATTTTTTGGATCATTGTCTTGTTGGAAGACAAATCTCCGTCCCAGTCTCAGGTCTTTTGCAGACTCCATCAGGTTTTCTTCCAGAATGGTCCTGTATTTGGCTCCATCCATCTTTCCATCAATTTTAACCATCTTCCCTGTCCCTGCTGAAGAAAAACAGGCCCAAACCATGATGCTGCCACCACCATGTTTGACAGTGGGGATGGTGTGTTCAGGGTGATGAGCTGTGTTGCTTTTACGCCAAACATAACGCTTTGCATTGTTGCCAAAAAGTTCGATTTTGGTTTCATCTGACCAGAGCACCTTCTTCCACATGTTTGGTGTGTCTCCCAGGTGGCAAACTTTAAACAACACTTTTTATGGATATCTTTAAGAAATGGCTTTCTTCTTGTCACTCTTCCATGAAGGCCAGATTTGTGCAGTATACGACTGATTGTTGTCCTATGGACAGAGTCTCCCATCTCAGCTGTAGATCTCTGCAGTTCATCCAGAGTGACCATGGGCCTCTTGGCTGCATCTCTGATCAGTCTTCTCCTTGTATGAGCTGAAAGTTTAGAGGGACGGCCAGGTCTTCGTAGATTTGCAGTGGTCTGATACTCCTTCCATTTCAATATTATCGCTTGCACAGTGCTCCTTGGGATGTTTAAAGCTTGGGAAATCTTTTTGTATCCAAATCCGGCTTTAAACTTCTCCACAACAGTATCTCGGACCTGCCTGGTGTTTTCCTTGTTCTTCAAGATGCTCTCTGCCCTTTAAACGGACCTCTGAGACTATCACAGTGCAGGTGCATTTATACAGAGACTTGATTACACAGAGGTGGATTCTATTTATCATCATTAGTCATTTAGGTCAACATTGGATCATTCAGAGATCCTCACTGAACTTTTGGAGAAAGTTTGCTGCACTGAAAGTAAAGGGGCTGAATAATTTTGCACGCCCAATTTTTCAGTTTTTCATTTGTTAACAAAGTTTGAAATATCCAATAAATTTTATCCCACTTCATGATTGTGTCCAACTTGTTGTTGATTCTTCACTGAAAATTACAGTTTTATATCTTTATATTTGAAGCCTGAAATGTGGCAAAAGGTCGCAAAGTTCAAGGGGGCTGAATACTTTTGCAAGGCACTGTAATTACATTTTCAAGTATACATGCTTTTCTACGCACAAATAGATATCCCTTTGTCTAAGCCTACCGTAATATCTTAACCACTTCAATACAGGGCACTTTCACCCCCCTTGCTGCCTAGGCCAAATTTCAGCTGTCGCACTTTGAATGACCATTGCACAGTCATGCAATGCTGTACCCAAATGACATTTTTTATATAATTTTTTTTGCGCACAAATAGAGCTTTCTTTTGGTGGTATTTCCTTTATCTAGATGGTAACTCACTTCTCCATAGAAGGTTAATAGATTGGTCTGGCAAGAATAATTTTTCATAAATCCATGCTGATTACTACTAATAATACCGTTTTCATTACTAAAGTCTTGTATATAGTCCCTTGACATACTGTACCCTCCAAAATCTTGCAGACTACTGATGTTAGACTACCCGGCCTATAGTTCCTCGGAATATATCTCGGCCCTTTTTTAAATATTGGTACCACGTTAGCTTTTTTCCAATCAGCTGGCACCATTCCCATCAGTAGACTATCCATAAAGATCAGGAACAATGGTCTGGCTATTACCTGGCTGAGTTCTTTAAGGACCCTCTGGTGCAAGCCATCCGGTCCCGGTGATTTATTTATGTACATTTTTTCTAGCTTAGTTCTGAGTCTGCCTTCTGTTAACCATGAGGGTGCTTCCTGAGGTGTATTCTTTATTTTAACATTACAAGCTGGGTTAGTGTAGCCCCCCAATTCTTGTGTGAAGACCGAAGAGAAGAATTTATTTAGCACTTTCGCCTTCTCTCTGTTCTCTGTGGCCAGATTCCCTTCATCGTCTTCTGTGGGCCAATGTGTTCTGGTCTAGCTTTCTTACTATTTATATACTTGTTTTTTTTTTTTTTTACTCTCTTCCACTATGTGCCTTTTGTGTTCTATTTTAGCCGCCTTGATTTCGCCTTTACATTTGTTATTGCACTCTTTGTAATGTTGAAATGCTGCCAATGACCCTTCAGCCTTGTATTTTTTGAAGGCCATTTTTTAGTTTTAATATGCATTTTTAGGTTGGAGTTTAGCCTTCCAATGTTTTTTAACGGCCTTTAGTGTGGAAAAAAAACATGTTGCTCTAAATTTTCAAGAAAGTCCATCTATTGCAAGCAATGTGTATGGCATTAACAATTCTATACCCACAATTGAACCAGAGGACAGCAAAAACAAACACCCTAAAAGTATGATCAAATTTTAGGTAGCAGGGATAAATTTTGAAATCACATTGTTCAGACCATTGGAAAATTTTCATTAGGATAAATGCAGTTTGTGTAGGCTTAAGTGAAGGGGATTTGCACAAATTAACTGATAACAGCCAACCACTGGATTGCCATTGCAGAGGAAAAAGCATTTTGTCACAATACATTGTAGAAAAAGTACTCACATTAATTCTCCGTTGCCTTTGGAGAAAATCATTGCCAACTGTCTAGCTAGACCAGTGAACATATTTCCAACCATGCCTCACGCTTTCGGTATGCATCACAGTAGCTTGGGGTGCTTGGATTATACAGTTCTGGCCTGTGTTCTGCGCCACTAACGCCCGCCAGAGCGGTTCTGGTGCGTTACAATAGACTTGAATGGAAGGCGTTGAAAGGCTACAAACGCCTCCTGACTTGACAGGAGGCTTTAATTTTAAAAGCGAAGTGACGTTAACGCTTCATGTTTTTATCTATTGTATCTTGTGAATAGGCATTTTAGGGGCATTTTTAACGCCCCTTCAAATACCTGCTTTTAATGCCGGTGTGAACTCAGACTTATAAAGCCAAAAAAATGTTGCTCATGCTGTATAGTCCCCAAGGTGCCACATCCCCAAAATGGAAATCACAACCAAAAAAGGTTCCCCTTGGGTGGGACTTTTAAGGCACCAAATTTAGACGACAAATAAAGTAGGTAAAATGTAAGAAACTTTATTAACTTATACAAAAGAATAAAAACAATAGGCAAGCTGTAAAATACTCCACATGAACCAGTGCAACTTGGACCACTGAACCCCCGGGTTTGACCCGACGCGTTTCGGAGTGTGAATTAACTCCTTCCTCAGGGGTGCCCTTGGAGGGTGGTCTGTAGATAGTTATCATATAACAATTAATTATCACATATTGCAAAAAACATACAATGCATTAAGGGTTAACATGTGTAATCTACTTACATAGTTCACTGAAATGGGAGGTATAGATAGCCTGCCTCAGGGTTAAAAGCAAAGGGTAAGCATGCCAACGTTGTCCACTAGGGGTGCCTTCTGGTTATCCTAGAGAGTCTAGGGGTCTTGGATGAACTCCTGGATCCAGGTGGTCAGCAACTGCCCGCTGGCTAGTCTCGGTCAGAGGCTAGATGGGAGCAGCTGAAACCTATTTACAGCAGTTCTGCTGAACAAAAATTCGAGCAATTAATCAAAATGTATGCTCAAGCAGAAATAGAAAAATATGTATCAAAGAGTGCCCAAAGATAGCTCAAAAACGTCCATGAAAGCAGACAGCCATCAGTGTTATAGGGTACATGGAAAACATAATGTAAGGGAATAAATGCTGGACTGTAATGTCAAACGCATAGAAAAAATCCCATATGGTCAAAAAGCTTGCAACATTGTCACAATGGAGCAGAGTATCTTGTTTGTAAAGGCATTGCAATGTATCTGCTTGGTACAAGTAACTAGAGGCTGTCATCATGGATAGAGCTGGGCAGAGTAATATTGAAGGGCAGGCTAAATTTCTTACCTATAGCCAGAGCAGTTCAAATATCCCCGATGGATGTTGGAGCATGAAAGATCCTGCGTGTCCGGCGAGGGAGCAAGCAGCTCTCATGCCGGACAGGCAGGACCTTAAAGGTAGCGCCATCAGCTGAAACGATCATCAGCTGGGTGACGCCGCTTGCTCAGCTGATTGCCAGTAAGGTTCCCTGAAACGCAGCCGCCGCACACGCCCCCAACCGGAAGTGATCCGGCGGGAGTGCGGACGGCCGATGCGTTCCACCGGCACGGAATACGCTCTGTCTGCGTGGAACGCAAACAGAGTGTAATGAGCATGCGTCACCAATCTCAGCTAGAGATCGGGATGGAAAGTGCATGCATCTCAAGCGGACGCCACTAGGTGGTGTCCGCTGTCACCGTGCCAGGCTGCTACCAAAGCGATTCCAGAGAGCAAGGAGAATTCTCTCTAGGAGGCAACTGCTGATCGCGTCCAGGAGTGTCCAGGAAGAGAAAAAAGGGCATATCTTTGTGTCAGAAATCTAAAGCAAGGGAGATTACAGTCCACTGAACCTAAAATTGTTCAGGGTTCAGTAGTCCTCTCATAAATATGCATAGATATCGACTATATAAATACATAAGTGTAACCAGAACATATTCAAGGGACTTATCCTCTAAAGTGGCAAAGTGGGACATGCTATACCATTTGTTACAAATGCGGGAATATCAAGACAGAATGCAGATAATACATCAAAGACATATGACAAAAAAAGGGGAAGGAAAGGGGGAAAGGGAAGAGTAGACAACCAAAGATAGGAAAACGAATAAACAAGAAAGAAGGGCCCACTTCTTAAGCCTGTTAAAAAGTCACTTTTGGGATAAAGCAGATTTATCCACAAGTATAATGAAGACAGTCTTGTCACGGGCCTATTTTTCCATGCCTCCAGAGGCAAATCCCTCAAGAAATGGTCTGAAGGATATTTGATCGTTGAGTCCTGGTGGTTCAGTCGCTCTCAAGCGGTATATCCATCGTAACTCCATTTGGAGGAGGGTCTTATTCCAGTCCCCTCCTCTGGGGTTAGGATGTATTCTGTCCAAGATCAAAAATTTGATCTTGGGGATTCTATCTGGGTGGACCAAAGCGGCGTGGCGTCCCAGTGGCAAATCAGGGTCACGTGTTGTAATACTTTTTATGTGTCTGCATGCTCGTTTCGTAAATTCAAGTTTAGTCTTGCTTGAGCATACATTTTGATTAATTGCTCGAATTTTTGTTCAGCAGAACTGCTGTAAATAGGTTTCAGCTGCTCCCATCTAGCCTCTGACCGAGACTAGCCAGCGGGCAGTTGCTGACCACCTGGATCCAGGAGTTCATCCAAGACCCCTAGACTCTCTAGGATAACCAGAAGGCACCCCTAGTGGACAACGTTGGCATGCTTACCCTTTGCTTTTAACCCTGAGGCAGGCTATCTATACCTCCCATTTCAGTGAACTATGTAAGTAGATTACACATGTTAACCCTTAATGCATTGTATGTTTTTTGCAATATGTGATAATTAATTGTTATATGATAACTATCTACAGACCACCCTCCAAGGGCACCCCTGAGGAAGGAGTTAATTCACACTCCGAAACGCGTCGGGTCAAACCCGGGGGTTCAGTGGTCCAAGTTGCACTGGTTCATGTGGAGTATTTTACAGCTTGCCTATTGTTTTTATTCTTTTGTATAAGTTAATAAAGTTTCTTACATTTTACCTACTTTATTTGTCGTCTAAATTTGGTGCCTTAAAAGTCCCAACCAAGGGGAACCTTTTTTGGTTATAAAGCCAAAAAATGACATTTGCTAGCTTTCTTTATTTTGTAAACAACGGCTTGGGAAGCCAATCTGTATGATGAGGCCACAATTTAGTGCACTCAGAAAAAGATTAGAGATTTTTTGGTTAAGCCGAAGACCTGGTGGGTCAGTTGATCCACGGGTTACAGTATATTTGTGATGCATCCCTGGATGTGGCCCCCTTGGCCGGCAGGATTTCTGTGACGGCGGTGATCCTTCGGCTCATGATCTGGTTGAAGTACTGGTCAGCTGACCAGGTTTCTAAAAAGGTACTGACTGATCTTTCTTTTGTAGGTAACCGTCTGTTCGGTGCCTCTATAGAAGAGATCATTAAGGGCCTTACGGGAGGTAAGAGTACATTGCTTCCACAGGCTGCTAAGGGCAAGGAACCTCTCCGGGTCCCTTCTTTTCGGCTCGCAGGCTTTGCAGAATCAGGGAGCCCATGCAATGTAAGTTTGAGGAGGCATGAGCTTCTGAGTCCTCTGGGTCACAAAGGATGACATTGTCAGCAGGAGCAACCTCTCCCCAACCACGTACAACTCCTGGGGTTTCTGGGGAATGACAACAATCCCTTGAAGACTGCTGTATGCTATCCTCTACATCTATGTTGCCGCAATCCTCCTCCTCTTGTGTGTTTTGTGTCCCTGCAGGCATGATATCTGTATAAAGGGGGCCTTGTGAGGAAAGGAAGTCCTCCTCTTCCTCCCACTGTTCTGCCTCAAGTGCCCTGTTCATGATTCCATGAAGCGTGTGCTCCAGCAGGTAGATTAGAGGCATAGGGTCACTGATGCATGCATCGTTCCAGCTAACCATCCTTGTGGCCTCCTTAAATGGTGACAGGACAATGAATGCATCCTTTATCAAAAGCCACTAGCGTGGCAAAAAAAAAAGCCAAGCTCCCCTGATCCTGTTCTTTTGCCATACTCACACAGGTACTCATTGTTGCATGTGCAGCCACTGTAGCATTGCCAATGTTGAGTTCCACCTGGCGGGCATGTCACAAATAAGGCAGTTGTTGGGCAGGTTGAATTCCCATTGAATGTCAGATAAGCAAGCACTGGCATTGTATGAACGCCGGAAATGGCCACATAATTTTCTGGCCTGCCTCAGGAGATCTTGGAAGCCCGGGAATCTGCTCAAGAAACGCTGCACCACCAGATTCAGCATGGAACATGTATCAAGTATCCCTGATGGAGGGAGGAGAGAAGGTTGGTGCCATTGTCGCATACAACCATTCCTGGCTCAAGCTGTCGTGGCGTCAACCATCTCTGAGCCTGCCCCTGCAGAGCCGACAGAATCTCTGCCCTGGTGTTACTCCTATCCCCTAAACAGACCAACTGAAGCATGGCGTGGCATGTTTTAGCCTGACTGCTTGCGTAGCCACTGCTGCTTCAGAGGACAATTGAGCAGAAGAGGACATGGAGGAAGAAGAAGAGGAGGTGGTGGAGTAGCACAACCAGCACCAGCTTTTTAGAGGCGTGGTGGTAAAACAAGCTGCAACACTGAACCCTGTCCTGCATCCTTCCCAGCTGCCAGCAGAGTTACCTAGTGCGCCCTGAAAAAAATGTAATGTCCCTTTCCATGCCTACTGGACCAAGAGTCAGTAGTAATGTAAACCTTCCTGCTGACTGCTCTGTCCGAAGATGCCAAAACACTACCTTACACGTGACGGTAGAGAGGCAGAATGGCCTTACGCAAAAAGAAATGCATCTTTGGTACCTGCCACTGTGGTACAGGACATTCCACAAATGTGCGAAAGGGAGCAGAGTCTACCAGTGAAAAGGCAGCAATTGTAATGCTAGCAATTTGGCCAAGCTAGCATTAAGACGCTGAGCATGTGGATGGCTGGGACAGTATTTCTTTCTACGGTTCAGCAACTGGGGTAGTGAAATTTGCCTGCTGCTCAAATCAAGCGGTGGTGTACTGCTAGCAGATTGGGTGCAAGTCTCTGTGGCACTCATTGCTATACCATCATCCCTCTCAATGCAGGTATTTGAGAAGACATGAGGTATAGGGTTAGAGATCCCAGATGAGCAGCAAGATGCAGTATGCTTGTTTTTATCTTGTGGTTCTTTCAGGTGCTGTTTCCAACAGACTGCATGGCAGGTCGTCATATGTCTTGTCAAGCATATGGTGCCCAAGTGGCTGGTGTTCTGGCCATGCTTGATCTGCTTCAGACAGATGTTGCAAACAGCAACGCTGCGGTCTACTGTATATGTGCTGAAAAAAGCCCACACTAATGAACTTTTGGAAGTCCTCTGAGAGTTTGCAGCACCCTGCACCTGTGGAGCTCTGTGCTGTGATGCAATAGGTTGGCTACTCCTATGGTGTCCCCTGGAGCATATCCTGCCTCGTTGGAGTTGTCCCTGCTCCTCCCCCCCCCCACTTTTCTCCTGTATCCTGTCAGGCACCCAAGTACAGTCAGTGATCTCATCATCCCTTCCCTCCTCATCACTGGAGCAAACTTGGCAGTATGCTGCAGCTATGGGAACATGACTGCTAGTTTCTTGTCCGTCATTGTCACCCCCTCTCTCTAGGCTGTCGTTATTCCCTTCATCAACTTGCAAATCAACATCACAGCTCTCAAATTGCTGCGCATCCTCCAGCAGCATGTCACTGACACTATGATCGAATAGTTCAGGTGACTCCTCCATGTACGATGGTGGGGCGACAGAAGGAGAAGCTGTGGAGAAGGAGCCTGTGGAACGGGCCTCTTTGGCAGCTGCGGTGGAAGGCAAACTAGTGTGAGCATGGGTGTCAGAGGACGAGGAGGATGAGGACGGCTTATTGATCCACTCCACCAACTCTTCTACATGTTGTGGCGGAATAACATGGGCAGCACCGGACAAAGAGGAAGGGTGTGCTCTGCCTGCAGAGGATGCACCATGTCTGTGACCACCACTTTTCACTATGGACACAGAGGCTGCTTGCCCTCTTGTGAGCGTCTACCTCTCCTTGTCGGCCTTTCTGACATAATGTGGATTTTGGGGGAGTTTTATTACTGGTTGATCAAAATATAATATATATATATATATATATATATATATATATATATATATATATATATATATATATATATATATATAATGCACTGCTGATATGTACTGAACTGACCGATAGATACTGAATGGCCTGATATTTAATCAATTGTCCTATGTATATATGGATAGAGATCAATATAGGGTATACTGAACTGACCAATAGATACTGAATGGCCTGATATCTAATCAATTGTCCTATATATAGATGGAGATCAATATAGGGTATACTGAACTGGCCAATATATACTGAATGGCCTGATATCCAATCAATTGTCCTATATATAGATAGAGATCAATAGGTATACTGAACTGACCGATATATACTGAATGGCCTGATATCTAATCAATTGTCCTATATATAGCTAGAGATCAATATAGGGTATACTGAACTGACCGATATATACTGAATGGCCTGATATCTAATCAATTGTCTTATATATAGATGGAGATCAATATATAGGGTATACTGAACCGACAGATATATACTGAATGGCCTGATATCTAATCAATTGTCCTACAGTGGGTACGGAAAGTATTCAGACCCCCTTACATTTTTCACTCTTTGTTATATTGCAGCCATTTGCTAAAATCGTTTAAGTTCATTCTTCTTCCTCATGAATGTATACATAGCACCCCATACTGACAGAAAAACACAGAATTGTTGACATTGTTGCAGATTTATTAAAAAAGAAAAACGTAATCACATGGTCCTAAGTATTCAGACCCTTTGCTGTGACACTCGTATATTTAACTCAGGTGCTTTCCATTTCTTCCCATCATCCTTGAGATGGTTCTATACCTTCATTTGCGTCCAGCTGTGTTTGATTATACTGATTGGACTTGATTAGGAAAGCCACACACCTGTCTATATAAGACATTCCAGATCACAATGCATGTCAGAGCAAATGAGAATCATGAGGTCAAAGGAACTGCCTGAAGAGCTCAGAGACAGAATTGTGGCAAGGCACAGATCTGGCCAAGGTTACAAAAAGATTTCTGCTGCACTTAAGGTTCCTAAGAGCACAGTGCCCTCCATAATCCTCAAATGGAAGACGTTTGGGATGACCAGAACCCTTCCTAGAGCTGGCCGTCCGGCCAAACTGAGCTATCGGGGGAGAAGAGCCTTGGTGAGAGAGGTAAAGAAGAACCCAAAGATCACTGTGGCTGAGCTCCAGAGATGCAGTCAGGAGATGGGATAAAGTTGTAGAAAGTCAACCATCACTGCAGCCCTCCACCAGTCGGGGCTTTATGGCAGAGTGGCCCGACGGAAGCCTCTCCTCAGTGACCTAAAAATGGCTGTCCACCAACGTTTACCATCCAACCTGACAGAACTGGAGAGGATCTGCAAGGAGGAATGGCAGAGGATCCCCAAATCCAGGTGTGAAAGACTTGTTGCATCTTTCCCAAAAAGACTCCTGGCTGTATTAGATCAAAAGGGGGCTTCTACTAAATACTGAGCAAAGGGTCTGAATACTTAGGACCATGTGATATTTCAGTTTTTCTTTTTTAATAAATCTGCAACAATGTCAACAATTCTGTGTTTTTCTGTCAGTATGGGGTGCTATGTGTACATTCATGAGGAAGAAGAATGAACTTAAATGATTTTAGCAAATGGCTGCAATATAACAAAGAGTGAATAATTTAAGGGGGTCTGAATACTTTCCGTACCCACTGTATATATAGATGGAGATATATATAGGGTATACTGAACAGACAGATATATACTGAATGGCCTGATATCTAATCAATTGTCCTATATATATATATATATATAGATGGAGATCAATATAGGGTATACTGAACTGACCGATATATACTGAATGGACTGATATCTAATCAATTGTCCTATATATAGATAGAGATCAATATAGGGTATATGGTCTATGTTATATACTGCACTACTGAATAAACCTCATTATCTGATCTTTTAACTTGTAAAAAGCACAAATCTCTCTCCCTGCCTAACTCACTGCTAGCAATGTCTCTAACAGTGGCGGCTGGTGAAGTTTTAAGATGGTGGGGCGCAAGACCCCACCCTTCCATTGTGACCACTCCCATGTCTCAGAAGCCCCACCCCTTACAGACTCCACCCATTTTGTCCCCTGTATTTTGCTTGCGTGAACAAATTCTCCCAATATATCACATATTAAGGGGTCCATCAGTACTAGTATATCCCATAATAGGGAGCAGGGGCCCTATTATGGGATATACTGTGAGAGACACCCTATTATGGGATACACTGTCTGAGAGTGGCACAAACCCCACAGTACAGACCCCCTAGCACAAACCCCACAGTAAAGGCCCCCTAGCACAAACCCTGCGGATGCGGATGCCGCTTTTGGCCACAAGATTTTTCAGGCTGCTGTTGAGAGGACTAGTCCTCTTTGAGGGTGTATTTTTCAGGTGAGCTCCAGTTGTTTCTGGTTGAGTTTTTTGTTACCTGATTGGCTAGGTTTAGCCTTTTGGGAATTTTTTCTGCTGTTTTTCCCACACCTCATGTTTGACACTACTTTGGGACGTCCCAATGGTCAAGAAGATTCTGGAGCGGTGTCCGTCAATGTCTTACCGTAAAATCCTTTTCTCTGATGTCCATTGACAGACACAGCACCCACCCCTTTATTGAGTTGGGTTATATTTCTTCTGATACTGCTTGCAACAAAACTGCCTATAGCAGGATGTGGGAGTATATCCCCTGGGACTGCCCCTTAGGCGTGGTAAAGTTTTTTCCTGCAAGTACATTCCCAAAGTTGTCCCATAGCCACTCCTTTGTTATCTTGGCTGTGTGCTTAGGGTAGTTGTCCTGTTGGAAGATCAACTTTCGTCCCAGTCTGAGGTCAAGAGCGCTCTGGAGAAGGTTTTAATCAAGGATGTCTCTGTACATTGCTGCATTAATCTTTCCCTCGATCCTGACTAGTCTCCCAGTTACTGCTGCTTAAAAACATCCCCACAGCATGATGCTACCACCACCATGCTTAACTGTAGGGATGTTATTGGCCAGGTGATGAGCGGTGCCTGGTTTCCTCCAGACATGATGCTTGCCATTCAGGCCAAATCTTTGTTTCATAAGACCAGAGAATTTTGTTTCTCATGGTCTAAACGTCCTTCAGGTGCCTTTTAGCAAACTTCAGGTGGGCTGTCATGTGCCTTTTACTGCGGAGTGGCTTCCATCTGGCCAGTCTACCATACAGGCCTTATTGGTGGAGTGCTGCAGAGATGGTGGTTTTTCTAGAATGTTCTCCTCTCTCCACAAAGAAACGCTGGAGCTTTGTCAGAGTGACCATCAGGCTATTGGTCAACTCCCGGACTAAGGCCATTTTCCATTGATCGCTTAAATTGGCTCGGTGGCCCATTCTAGGAAGAGTCTTGGTGGTTGCAAACTTCCATTTATGGATGATGGAGGCCACTGTGCTCATTGGGACCTTCAATGCCGCAGACATGTTTTTGTACCTTTCCCCAGGTCTGTGCTTCTATACAATCCTCTCCAGGAGTTATACAGACAATTCCTTGGACTTCATGGCTTGGTTTGTTATCTGACATGCACTGTTAACTGTGGGACCCTATATAGACAGGTGTGTGCCTTTCCAAATCATGTCCAATAAACTAAATTTACTACAGGAAACATCTCAAGGATGAACAGTAGAAACAGGATGCACCTGAACTCAATTTTGAGTGTCATGGCAAAGGCTGTGGATACTTATGTACATGTGATTTTTTTTATTTGTAATAAATTTGCAAAGGTTTCAAACAAACTTCTTTCACATTGTCGTTATGGGGTATTGTTTGTAGAATTTTGAAGAAAATAATTAATTGAATCCATTTTGGAATAAGGCTGTAACATAAAATGTGGAAAAAGAGAAGCTTTGTGAATATTTTCCAGATGCACTGTGTATATATAAATGTATAGATATATATCTATATATCTATATATAAAAGTGATATTTTTGTAAATATTTTATTATACAGTGGGGATCGAAAGTTTGGGCACCCCAGGTAAAAATTTGTATTAATGTGCATAAAGAAGCCAAGGAAAGATGGAAAAATCTCCTAAAGGCATCAAATTACAGATTAGACATTCACAGAATATGTCTGCCCCCTTTGCAAGGCTGAGACCTGCCAGTGTCATGGATTGCTCTCAATCATCGTTTGGGAAGACCGGGTGATGTCAATCTCAAAGGTTTTAAATGCCCAGACTAATCTGACCTTGCCCCAACAATCAGCACCATGAAAATGTTGACGCTCACAAAGCTGGAGAAGGCTATAAGAAGATAGCAAAGCGTTTTCAGATGTCAATATCCTCTGTTCAGAATGTAATTAAGAAATGGCTGTCATCAGGAACAGTGGAAGTTAAAGCAAGATCTGGAAGACCAAGAAAAATATCAGACAGAACAGCTCGCAGGATTGTGAGAAAAACAATTCAAAACCCACGTTTGACTGCACAATCCCTCCAGAAAGATCTGGCAGACACTGGAGTTGTGGTACACTATTCCACTATAAAGAGATACTTGTACAAAAATGGTCTTCATGGAAGAGTCATCAGAAGAAAACCTCTTCTACGTCCTCACCACAAAAATAAGCGTTTGAACTTTGCAAATGAACATATAGACAAGCCTGATGCATTTTGGATACAAGTTCTGTGGACCGATGAGGTTAAAATTTAACTTTTTGGCCGGAATGAGCAAAGGTACGTTTGGAAAAGAAGGGGCACAGAATATAATGAGAAGAACCTCTGTCCAACTGTTACGCATGGGGGTGGATCAATCATGCTTTGGGGTTGAATTGCAGCCAGTGGCACAGGGAACATCTCACGAGTAGAAGGAAAAATGGATTCAATAAAATTTCAGCAAATTTTGGATGGTAACTTGATGCCATCTTTGAAAAAGCTGAAGTTAAAGAGAGGATGGCTTCTACAAATGGATAATGATCCTAAACACACCTCAAAATCCACGGGGGATTGCATCAAGAGGCGTAAACTGAAGGTTTTGCCATGGCCTTCAAAATCTCCTGACCTCAACATAATTGAAAATCTATGGATAGACCTTGAAAGAGCAGTGTGTGACAGACAGCCCAGAAATCTCAAAGAACTGGAAGACTTTTGTAAGGAAGAATGGGCAAAGATACCTCAAACAAGAATTGAAAGACTCTTGGCTGTCTAAAAAAAGCGTTTACAAGCTGTGATACTTGCCAAAGGGGGCAGTACAAGATATTAACTCTGCAGGGTGCCCAAACTTTTGCAGATGCCATTTTTTGTTTTCTGTTATTTGGAAAGTGTAAATGATGGAAATAAAATCTAACTTTTGTTGACATATTATAAGAATGTCTAATCTGTCATTTGATGCCTTTTGGAGATTTTTCCATCTTTCCTTGGCTTCTTTATGCACATTAATACAAATTTTTACCTGGGGTGCCCAAACTTTCGATCCCCACTGTATCTTTTCATGTGACAACACTAAAGAAATGACACTTTGCTACAATGTAAAGTAGTGAGTGTACAGCTTGTATAACAGTGTAAATTTGCTGTCCCCTCAAAATAACTCAACACACAGACATTAATGTCTAAACTGCTGGCAACAAAAGTGAGTACACCCCTAGGTGAAAATGTCCAAATTTGGCCCAATTAGCCATTTTCCCTGCCCGGTGTCATGTGACTCGTTAATGTTACAAGGTCTCAGGTGTGAATGGAGAGCAGGTGTGTTAAATTTGGGGTTATCGCTCTCACTCTCTCATACTGGTCACTGGAAGTTCAACATGGCACCTCATGGCAAAGAACTCTCTGAGGATCTGAAAAAAGGATTGTTGCTCTACGTAAAGATGACCTAGGCTATAAGAAGATTGCCAAGACTCTGAAACTGAGCTGCAGCGCAGTGGCCAAGACCATACAGCTATTTAACAGGACAGGTTCCACTTAGAAAAGGCCTCGCCATGGTTGAAGTTGAGTGCACGTGCTCATCGTCATATCCAGAGGTTGTCTTTGGGAAGTAGACGTATGAGTGCCTCCAGCATTGCTGCAGAGGTTGAAAGGGTGGGGGGGTCAGCCTGTCAGTGCTCAGACCATATGCCGCACACTGCATCAAATTGGTCTGCATGACTGTCCTCCCAGAAGGAAGCCTCTTCTAAAGATGATACACAAGAAAGCCTGCAAACAGTTGGCTGAAGACAAGCAGACTAAGGACATGGATTGCTGGTAGAGCTGGCCTTGCGGTTCACCCGGAAGTTGGTTCGCGGCGAATTTTGCTTGTTCGCTACCCGCCAATTTTGCAAACACATGGCGTTGTTCGCGTCGGCCATATTAGTTTACATTGGGGAGAACTTTGACCCATGACACAGCCGTCCGGTGGAACGGGGCAGCCAATTAAAACATTTGAGCACATAGACATGCCCCCTACCCTATAAATAGACCTGAACTGTCTGCAATTTCACATTCGGTTTTTTTCCAGCATAGGGAGAGGTCTGCTGTGTTCATGAGGGAGAGAGTGCCAGACACAAATAGCTCTGTGAAGATCCACAAAAGTCCTTTTCAGGGCTGGTATTTCGGTATAGGTCTACTACAGTATCTTTTCAGGTTAGGGGCAGGTATCTAGTCGGTGCTTTAGGGGCAGTTAGAGATCGGCAGCAGTCACACAAATCGCTCTGTTAATGTCCACAAAAGTCCTTTTCAGGGCTGGTATTTCGGTATAGGTCCAGTCTCTTTTCAGGTTAGGGACAGGTATCCAGTCTGTGCTTTAGGGGCAGTTAGAGATCGGCTGCAGTCACACAAATCGCTCTGTTAATGTCCACAAAAGTTATTTAAAGGGCTGCAATTTTTGGTATAGGTCCAGTCTCTTTTCAGGTTAGGGGCAGGTATCCAGTCTGTGCTTTAGGGGCAGTTAGAGAGATCGGCTGCAGTCACACAAATCGCTCTGTGAATGTCCACAAAAGTCATTTAAAGGGCTGCATTTTTTGGTATAGGTCCAGTCTCTTTTCAGGTTAGGAGCAGATATCCAGTCTGTGCTTTAGGGGCAGTTAGAGATCGGCAGCAGTCACACAAATCGCTCTGTTAATGTCCACAAAAGTCATTTAAAGGGCTGCAAATTTTTTGGTATTGCAGTGCAGTGCAATAAAAAGGGGGGGAGGGGGGTAATCCACAGTATAATATACTTTGTAGAAAGCATATTAGGCCCCATGCACACGGGGCGTTTTTAACGCAGCTGTAAGTAGCGTCAGGCGTTTTCTTTTTGCAGCCTAAAAACGCACCTCCATGTTATTCTATGGCCTCATGCACACACAGACGTTTTTGAGCTGTAAGTGGCCTAGGTGTTTTTAAGCTGCAACAAGAACCCACGGCCTGCGCGTTCTGAGGACCAGCGTTACAGCTGTAAAAACGTCTGACGCTTCTAAAGGCTGAATAACGTTGCTATAATGTTGCTTAACGTGCGTTAAGCCACGTTATACGTTTTTTTTTTCTTCCATTCAAAATCAATGGTTCCCTATGGGAGCCTATTGATTTGAATGGAAGTCGCACCGCAAGTCGGATCAGGATGATCCGACTTGCGCTGTGAGAATCTTGAGGGGGAACTCCACGCCAAAATGGGAAAAAACGGCGTGGGGGTACCCCCAGGTTCCAAACCAGGCCCTTCGGGTCTGGTATGGAATTTGAGGGTAGCCCCACGCCGAAAAAACGGTGTGGGGCCCCCCCAAAATCCATACCAGACCCTTATCCGAGCAAACAGCCCGGCAGGCCAGGAAAGGGGAGAGGACGAGCGAGCGGCCCCACCCCCCCTGGACCACACCAGGCCACATGCCCTCAATATGGGGGGGTGTTGGTGCTTTGGGGCAGGGGGGGGCTCTGCCCCCCCCCACCTCAAAGCACCTTGCCCCCATGTTGATGAGGACAAGGGCCTCATCCCCACAACCCTGGCCAGTGGTTGTGGGGGTCTGCGGGCAGGGGGCTCTTCGGAATCTGGAAGCCCCCTTTAACAAGGGGGGCCCCCAAGATCCCAGACCCCCTCCCTATGTGAATGGGTATGGGGTACATTGTACCCCTACCCATTCACCCCATAAAAGGCAGTGTATGTGAATAACGACAGGAGACGTTTTGAAAAAGTTTATTAAAAATCTTCATCCGGTCTTCTACCCTCCGGTCTTCTCCACTCTGCTCTTCTGATCGTCTCCTCTCCGCTCTTCTGCTGTCCAATCTTCTGCTCTTTTGCTGTCCAATTTTTTGCTCTTGGCTCTTCTTCTCCGGTGATTATGCCGGTCTCTGCAGCTTAATATATAGCCATTAGGGGCGTGGCCTCTCGATGATGTCACTGGGAGGCCCCGACCCCTTATGCCACAGACGACATCATCTGTGACATAAGGGGACGGGGTCTCCCGATGACGTCATCGGGCGAAGAAGAGCCACTGGAGACATCGTCGTAGGAGGACCGGAGGAAAAAGAAGAGCCAAGAGCAAAAGAGCAGAAGATTGGACAGCAGAAGAGCGGAGAGGAGAAGATCAGAAGAGCAGAGTGGAGAAGACCGGAGCGGAGAAGATCGGATGAAGATTTTTAATAAACTTTTTCAAAACGTCTCCTGTCGTTATTCACATACACTGCCTTTTATGGGGTGAATGGGTAGGGGTACAATGTACCCCATACCCATTCACATAGGGAGGGGGTCCGGGATCTGGGGGGCCCCCCTTGTTAAAGGGGGCTTCCAGATTCCGATGAGCCCCCTGCCCGCAGACCCCCACAACCACCGGCCAGGGTTGTGGGGATGAGGCCCTTGTCCTCATCAACATGGGGGCAAGGTGCTTTGGGGTGGGGGGTGCAGACCCCCCCTGCCCCAAAGCACCAACACCCCCCTCATGTTGAGGGCATGTGGCCTGGTATGGTCCAGGGGGGGTGGGGCCGCTCACTCGTCCCCTCCCCTTTCCTGGCCTGCTGGGCTGCATGCTCGGATAAGGGTCTGGTATGGATTTTGGGGGGGACCCCACGCCGTTTTTTCGGCATGGGGCTACCCTCAAATTCCATACCAGACCCAAAGGGCCTGGTTTGGAACCTGGGAGGGACCCCCACGCCGTTTTTTCCCATCATCCTGATCCGACTTGAGGTGTGACTTTAATTCAAATCAATAGGCTCCCATAGGGAACCATTGATTTTGAATGGAGGCAGATAAAAACGCTGCTAAAAGCGACGTGGCAAAACGTGCAATAACGCTAATGGAAAAAGCTACTGAAAACACGTTTTTACAGCTGCTTTTTCCGGTGTCAGAACTAGCTTTGACGCACATTTTTTCTAACGCCCCGTGTGCATGGAGCCTTATAGTGGATTATTATTATTATTGTGCACTGTGCAGCATTGTGACAGGTGGGCAGTGACTGAGCGTTGCTGCAGCAATACTACACACAGTGACAAAAGCACTTATAATGTATTATAACTGGTGTGATAGACCAATGCCCCCCCCCTCCCCAATACCACATATTGAAGTGGGGTGTTATCTGAGTATACTTTTACAAGGGTATTTGTGTCCTGCAACAATATTGCCTCTTTTGCTGAGTTAAGTCTGATACACACAGTGCCAAACTCACTGGCCAATTTTTTTGAACTGCTGTGATAGACCAGTGGCCCCCCAATACCACATATTGAAGTGGGGTGTTATTTAACAGTATCATTTTCTAAGAGTGTATTTTAGTCCTGCAAAAATGTGGCCTCTTGCTGTGTAAACTGTGCTACACACAGTGACAACAGTTACTGGCCAATTATTTGTAGAACTGGTGTAATAAACCTGTGGCCCCCCCCAGTACCACAGATTGAAGCGGAGTGTTATCTGAGTATACTTTTACAAGTGTATTTGTGTCCTGCAATAATATTGCCTCTTTTGCAGAGTTAAGTCTGGTACACACAGTGCCAAACTCACTGGCCAATTTTTTGAACTGGTGTGATAGACCAATGGCCCCCCAATACCACATATTAAAGTGGGGTGTTATCTGAGTAAACTTTTACAAGTGTATTTGTGTCCTGCAACAGTATTGCCTCTTTTGCTGTGTTAAGTCTGGTACACACAGTGCCAAACTCACTGGCCAATTTTTTGAACTGGTGTGATAGACCAATGGCCCCCCAATACCACATATTGAAGTGGGTGTTATTTAACAGTATAATTTTCTAAGAGTGTATTTTAGTCCTGCAAAAATTTGGCCTCTTGCTGTGTAAACTGTGCTACACACAGTGACAACAGTTACTGGCCAATTATTTGTAGAACTGGTGTAATAAACCTGTGGCCCCCCAGTACCACAGATTGAAACGGAGTGTTATCTGAGTAAACTTTTACAAGTGTATTTGTGTCCTGCAACAGTATTGCCTCTTTTGCTGTGTTAAGTCTGGTACACACAGTGCCAAACTCACTGGCCAATATTTTGAACTGGTGTGATAGACCAATGGCCCCCCAATACCACATATTGAAGTGGGGTGTTATCTGAGTAAACTTTTACAAGTGTATTTGTGTCCTGCAACAATATTGCCTCTTTTGCTGTGTTAAGTCTGGTACACACAGTGCCAAACTCACTGGCCATTTTTTTGAACAACTGGTGTGATAGACCAGTGGCCCCCCAATACCACATATTGAAGTGGGGTGTTATTCAACAGTATAATTTTCTAAGAGTGTATTTTAGTCCTGCAAAAATGTGGCCTCTTGCTGTGTAAACTGTGCTACACACAGTGACAACAGTTACTGGCCAATTATTTGTAGAACTGGTGTAATAAACCTGTGGCCCCCCCAATACCACAGATTGAAGTGGGTTGTTATCTGAGTATACTTTTACAAGTGTATTTGTGTCCTGCAACAATATTGCCTCTTTTGCTGTGTTAAGTCTGGTACACACAGTGCCAAACTCACTGGCCAATTTTTTAAACAACTGGTGTGATAAACCTGTGGCCCCCCAATACCACATATTGAAGTGGGGTGTTATTTAACAGTATAATTTTCTAAGATTGTATTTTATTCCTGCAAAAATGTGGCCTCTTTTTCTGTGTTAACTGTGCTGTGATAAGAGTTACTGGCCAATTATTTGTAGAACTGGCGGACTGACGGACCGGCAGATAGGTAGGAGAGGCAGGCAGAACTTGCATTGCACAAGAGGCACAAAGCAGACTGCAAATGTATCAGGGCGAGCCATCAACCATGTACAATCACATCTGGCGCTCCCAGGACGCCGTCACATGGCTCCGCAGTGTGGGCTTTTTTTAATATGTCCGTTGCTGACAACAGTGTTGCCATCTGCAGCCTTTGCAGTCGCGATAAGCCCAACACTCACCTAGGGACAACCGCCTTAAGAAGGCACCTGAAATCCCATCACCGAGCCCAGTGGGAGCAACACCGTCAGAACCCACAAAGCCACACTCCAGGCTCTCACCGTCCAGCCTCTTCTCCTTCTCCTGTCTCCTCACAGTTGTCCTCCACTCCACCTTCCATGATGCCGTTGTCACGTTGTTCTGGAAAAAGGCAGGCTTCTGTGGCTCAAATGTTGGAGCATAAAAAAAGGTGTCCGACAGGTGTCCGACAGGTGTCCGACTACATCGGGTTAACGGCCGATGTGGACACTCTGAGGAGTGATGAACCCCTGGACTACTGGGTGGGCAGGCTTGACCTCTGGCCAGTGCTTACACAATTTGCAATGGGACTGTTGGCTTGCCCCCTGTCCAGTGTCCTGTCCGAAAGGACATTCAGCGCAGCAGGGGGGATCGTGACCGATAAGCGCACTCGCTTGGCTCATGACACTGTAGACTACCTCACATTTATAAAAATTAATGAGGCATGGATCTCTGAAGAATTCAACACATGTGACCAGTAGACCATGTTTCATTGAAATTCCTCATGTCAGGCCACAAATATCTGCCAGACCACCATCCACCCACAACAATTCCTGGTCCTTGTCTTCGCTAAATACAGCGGCATAAAAGGCATTTCATATCCATTGAATGGCTAATATTTGGGGCCTATACAGGCCGACACTTACTTCTGTATCCTTTAAATGCCTAATGTACCTCTAGCCATCAAATACACTACGTTATTTGCTGTCAGTTAAACCCATGTGAGTTAATTTTTGGGGCCTATACAGGCCGATACTTACTTCTGTATCCTGTGAATGCCTAATGTAACTCCAGCCATCAAATACACTACGTTATTTGCTGTCAGTTAAACCCATGTGAGCTAATTTTTGAAACCTATACAGGCCAACACTTACTTCTGTATACTGTTGGAATGCCTAATGTACCTCCAGCCACCAAATACTACGTTCTTTGCTGTCAGTTAAACCCATGTGAGCTAATTTTTGGAGCCTATACAGGCCGACACTTACTTCTGTATACTGTTTGAATGCCTAATGTACCTCTAGCCATCAAATACACTATGTTCTTTGCTGTCAGTTAAACCCATGTGGGCTAATTTTTGGGGCCTATACAGGCCGACACTTACTTCTGTATACTGTGAATGCCTAATGTACCTCTAGCCATCAAATACTATGTTCTTTGCTGTCAGTTAAACTCATGTGAGCTAATTTTTGGGGCCTATACAGGCCGACACTTACTTCTGTATACTGTGAATGCCTAATGTACCTCCAGACATCAAATACTATGTTCTTTGCTGTCAGTTAAATCCATGTGAGCTGACTTTTGGGGCCTATACTGGCCGACACTTACTTCTGTATCATGTGAATGCCTAATGTACCTTCAGCCACAGAATACTACGTTATTAGCTGTCAGGTAAGCCCAAGTGGGCTAATTTTTGGGGCCAATACTGGCCGACACTTACTTCTGTATCCTGTGAATGCCTAATGTACCTTCAGCCACAGAATACTACGTTCTTAGCTGTCAGGTAAACGCATGTGGGCTAATTTTTGGGGCCTGCAATGGCTGACACTTACTTCTTTATCCTGTGAATGCCTAATTTTTCAGACTGGAAATGAAAAACAATGGGTCTGTAAAGGTTCCGCCAAATTGTGGAACGGATGCGGACCCATTTTACAGACGTGTGAATGGACCCTATATGTATTAGACATGTATTTACCGGCTGCTGTCAGTTCTGGCTGATTTATGAAAAAAAATAAAATATTTTTTTTGCTGTAAAAAAAAAAATAAAAAATTTAGGGCAACTTTTCCAATTGCAATACTTCTGTTATGACATTGTCCATGTGCTGGGACTATTTGTGCACAGCTAGTATATCTTTTGTGGCTGCAAATATGACCTAAAGGTTTTTAAAGTTCGCCTCTTATTAAAGTGAATGGGGCCTGCTGCAAACTTGTGGTTCGCGGACTTTTGAGAATATTCGCTGCTGACGTTTGCGAACCGCCCCGGCCGATGTTCGTCCATCTCTAATTGCTGGAACCATGTCCTGTGGTCTGATGAGAACAAGATAAACTTATCTGGTTCAGATGGTGTCAAGCGTGTGTGGTGGCAACCAGGTGAGGAGTACAAAGACAAGTGTGTCTTGCCCAAAGTCAAGCATGGTGGTGGGAATGTCATGGTCTGGGGCTGCAATATGTGCTGCCGGCACTGGGGAGCTACAGTTCATTGAGGGAACCATGAATGCCAACATGTACTGTGACATACTGAAGCAGAGCATGATCCCCTCCCTTCAGGGACTGGGCTACAGGGCAGTATTCCAACATGATAACGACCCCAAACACACCTCCAAGACAACCACTGCCTTGCTAAAGAAGCTGAGGGTAAAGGTGATTGATGTGCCTTTTCTCCAGACCTAAACCCTATTGAGCATCTGTGGGGCATCCACAAACAGGAGGTGGAGGAGCGCAAGGTCTCTAACATCCACCAGCTCCGTGATTTCCTCATGGAGGAGTGGAAGAGGACCCCATTGGCAACCTGTGAAACTCTGGTGAACTCCATTGCATGATCTGTAATATTTATGAATTTAGAAATTAGCAAATAAATGTATTTTTAAAAATTTAGAAATCTCTATGACCTCAATATGCACATCTGCAGGCTTTAACTGATGCTGTTGAGAGGTCAAAAAAGAACACGGAAAAACATGTACAGTACAGTGGTGTTATCTCCTTTATGGAATCACTGCCTCTTGTAATCCACTACAGCCTGTGTCCTCACGCTTTTATGGGAGGCGGAGCATCCATCAATCAAGATGTGACATCCCACACACTGTGTTCTTTTTTAATTACTGGGCATGGAGGAGGAGGGAGGGACTGGGCTGTCATTTAGGATCTGTATACACGCCCAAATGTGTGATGTTAATATCATGTGACCTGAATAGCTGAGCTAAAACCAGGAAGTGTTCTCTCCAGCAATAGAGACCAAACTGAGCATGTGCAGCTGAACTACACTTACTGTGCTTATCTGGACTTGTCCAGAGTGAACGTGCAGGAGAGGGAGGATCTGTGCATACAGGATCACACAGCCTTTTTACACAATGCCGAGGATTAATCACTTAAGTTTCACAGTGAGTACATACCTTCCAACTTTTTGAGATGGGAACTAGGGACACCTATAAGCGAAAGTATGTAGGCATAGAACACACCCCCTGCCACGCCCCGTAAAGGAGAGTTAGATGAAGGTTTAGCACTGGGAAACAAATAAATAAACAGTAATTATAATGCAATAAATAATGCATTTTATATACATATATATATATATATATATATATATATACATATATATATATATATATATATATATATATATATATATATAAAATATATTTTATGTTCACCTATACACCTATATAGATCAGACCAAAATAAGGGACAAATGAGGAGGAAAGCGGGACAGATTAATTTTTTTCCAAATCAGGGACATTCTCTCGAAATCAGGGACAGTTGGGAGCTATGTGAGTATACCAAGCATGCTATTCTGCATCTACAGACAGATTTTACTGTTGTGGGTTTAGTAAAACTTTAGGGGAGTGCGGGATAACACACATTGGTTTATTGTAATTCTCACAAATGCCCAGGTGTTTCTCCTGCCCTGGAATTTCACAGCTTCAAGAATTGTGATAGGTAGTTATGAAATCAGATACAACATTGGTGTCCCTTGAAAGCCTGAAGGTGCCTCTTGGCTTTTTGGCTCCTCTATGCATCTCAGCAGAGAAAAAGACTGTGGTATCCACATACTTTGGAGGAGTTAAAAATGTGTTTTGAGGTGTAATTTTAGGTATGCCCATGCTGTTAGAAATAACTTTCCAAAAAAGGATCATTTTGAGGGTATTTGTATTGTCCTAGCATTTTAGGGCTTCAAGAAATGAGATACACTCTACAGTAGACTATACTGACTGAATAATATACACCGATTTGGGTTATTTTTTTTTTTACCAAAGAAATGTTGCAAAATACATTTTGGTTTACATTTATTAGGAAAGATTATTTATTTTCAAAGTTGTATAGCAGAAACTAAGGGTAACATTTTTTTTTTATCTTTCAGTCTTTTTATTTTATATATAAAAAAAAAACCACAGAGGTGTATAAGTATCACCAAAAGAAAGCTCTGTCTTTTTTTTAACTTTCAGTCTTTTTTTATTTTATATATAAAAATAAAACACAGAGGTGTATAAGTATCACCAAAAGAAAGCTCTATCTGTAAAAAAAAAAAAACAATATAAAATTCATTTGGATACAGTTTTTGCCAGAGTAATATCACATTGCTGAAAACTAAAAAATGGCTTGGACAAGAAGGGGATTTCACATGCCAGTCTTCAAGTTGTTAAGGGATTTGTACATTTTAATACTTCACTTTAAGCACTATTAAAACAGCTACTCTCTGTATGATAAAAAATAAAAATAATTTTTTGCACTGGTACAGTGCCTATAGGGTAGCGCTTAGCTCCTCAAGCCCTTTCATAGCCCCTTGCCTTTTGGCCTCAAAAATGAGCAGAACTTATTTTAAAGATTCAGCTCCCATTTACTTCAGTAGGGTTCGCACTAACGTTCAGATCTTTAGCGCAGTTTGGCGAACCTCACGTGAACTGAACCCAGGTAATTTAGGCTCATAGAAAGCAGTAATAGATAAGCTGAAATATTTATCCATCTCACACTAAATACTAAACCCAGCTACCTTCAATGGTGGCCACATGTATAAAGGTGTAGGAACCTGGTCACATGGTCTCTGATGAAGAAGGGAATTAGCTCATTTAAACTCAAATCTTCCCCTTCAGCAGAGATCACATGACTAAATGCCTAGGCCTTTAGTACCCACACTGAAGGCAGTTTTGGATTTTCTTTCGGAATGATATCATGACCCTGTTTACTCTTTTTTCCCCTCTCAGCAAGGCTGTTCATATTGCATTATGTTAAAATTTGAGCAGAAGTTTATTTTAATAGATTATATTTTCAGTAACAGAAATAAGCAGTTTTATAAAAACAATGATATCACAAAAACTATTTTCATAAATAAAAAAACTTTTAAAAAAGAATACGTCAAATGGTAACATTTGTTTGAATATACAGACCACAAATTAACAAGGCAAATGTGTCTCTGGGTAGTTACACAAAAAACTTTCAATATATATGCGGAACACTGCAATGATGACTTTAAATATCACAACCATGGAGTTCCAGCCTCATGACGATGCTTTGATTCCAACTTTTTGGAATAATCTTTAGGAAACGTGAAAATATTGGAGGGTTGAAATTATTTTTAGCATATCCTGCGCTGTTGTTGTTTCCTCTGAATATCTAAAATAAATAGTACAGGAAAATGCCTCTTTTTAGTAAAATAATACACTTTTATGTGATTTTATAACTACAAATCCAATGATAACAAAATCTGGAAAATCACAAATATAAACTGTTTTTATTTAAAAGAGGACCAAAGTCAACATCTAGTTCCATAGTTCACTCTGTCTTGCATTCCTGATAGGTGTAAATTACATGTTACAGATGCAGACACATAAATATTTAACTTGTCTGGTCTACTCCGCATCATGCAGACATTTTGGTGAGATTTACTAAAACTGGACTGTGCAAAATCTAGTGCAGCTTTGCATGCAAACCAATCAGCTTCTAGGTTTAAGGGCTGGTTCACACTGGTGCGATGGAAGGCATCACATGTGATTCGCACCGCATTGCTATGCAAATCAGATGCGATGTATATGCAATGCAAATTCAGCCATACAGAGTGTATGTCTGAATTTGCGTCGAATTTGGGCCGAAGTCGTGCAGGACCCTTTTTTTGGTCCGCATACCCATGCGATCCGATTCCTGTCCGAATTGACAGTTGGCACTGCGATAGGCAAACTAATCTGGGGGTGTCATTAACTTTGTATTGACACTCCCAGCAGTTCGCATATGGCAGTGTGAACTGCCTGTGAGTCGGGTGCAATGCTGAAACCCGCAGTGGATTCACAGGGTTCCCGCATTGCACCAGTAGGAGCCGGCCCTTATTGTCAAAGTTTAGTTGAACAAGCTAAAGTTAGTCACTGATTGGCTAACATGCACAGCTGCACCAAAATAAATGTCATTTTATGAACTAAAACCACATACACTGTTAGAAATATATATAGAGGGAGCAAAGTATGTGACTAAAGAAATCGTCAATCTGGCTTTCTCTTACGTCCTCCGACAGTCGCCGCCACTTCATATTCATCACTAATGGGGGTTATTGACCTTTGCTCCGCAGGAGTAGCTAGACAACAAAATTTATTATTATCAAAGCTTTTAGCATATCCCACCCCTAGGGGGTGGTCCCCTCAGTCAATACCTCCCTGCTTCCTGCATTCCCAACTCAGTTTCTAATGCCTAGCTTAGGAGTAGGCTGGCTGTTCCTGTGCTGGGGCTCTCAGTCTCAGCCTCTATTCTCTTTTTGATTTTATTTTGAGTCTTTTTCTCTTTCTTTTACTTAGCTGTTAATTTTCAGCATTAGTTAGTTTTCTTCGGATGAAGATGATCGTGCGGAGCTGGGTCTCAGTCTGGCCGCCCTGGATCCCAGGGCTCTGGCCAGGGGCTTCCCAGCCTGCCATCGAGCGTTCAGCTCAGGTTTCCCTGGCATATTGAACGACCCATCCCTGTTCGCTGCAGGGATGCTATCTGTGAGGTGGCTACCTCACTGGACGCCATTGCGGTTTCGCACCGCAGTTCCAATGCGTCATGGCTGCCACACTCCCTGTCCTCAGTGCAGCGGTTTGGTCGCTGGAGCAGGCTCCCCACGCCATCCGGACTGGTAAGTGCACCTCTATGTGGGGACCTGTCTATTTGGGTGTCAGTCTGGGACTGTGTGACCCTGCATGTCTGTGTGGCTGCTGAGCTCCCTGTCAGTTCCTGTGTGGACTTGCTGCCTGTGTGTGGGCTGCGAGGGGGGGGGGCTATCCCACTCTGCTGGGTGAATGCATGAAGCAGTCTGGGTTTAGGCATGCTTTGCGGCGATCTCTGCGGCGACCCGCCATTTTTTGCGGCAGAATTGTGGCGGCCGGTCCTGTGTGGTAAGGCGCGGCGTTTTGGCGCCAAACGCCGCCATTTTGGCGGCGATCGATCAGGCCACATGTCGGCGCCATTTTCTATTTGCCTAAGGAATCCTCAGCCGAGCGGCCATGTTTGTGTAGCCTTACATAGGCTTTATAGGGGCGGTCAGTCATTGCATCACTTCCTTTTGCTCTGGGACAGCGATCGGTGGCAGCAGCCTGTGTGATCTCTCCAGGTTTTTACCTTTCCATTTTTCCTGTATTCCTTGCCCATTGTTCTTATCCCTGTGGGGGCCGGTGTATTCAGTGAGTGCGGTGGGCTGCGCTCGCCGCGATCTTAAAGGGGCAGTACTCCTTTTTTCCTAAATATTGCTGGGGCATGGATTCTCAGGATTGCAAGTTTCCTCCCACCTTGGTGGGGGGCCAAGGGGCTGCTGCTTCCCCCGAGGGGGCTGATCTGGCTGCTATTATGGCAAACTTGGCTGCTCAGGTGCAAATGCTGGTGGCTGATCGATCCACAAAACGGCCCAGGTTATCTATTTCCTCTGATTCAGAGGGCGATGGGGCTGCTGTGGCTGGAGTGCCCTTCTCAGGGTCTCACTCATCTCTAGACCTTGTGGGGTCTGAGGGGGAGGCTGAGGTGGAAGGGGTTGATAATTCTCCCCCTGGCTCGTCTGAAGAGCTTGCATTCATGGATGAGTTGGTTGCTTCTATCAAGCAAACGCTGCATTTGCAGGATGAACCATGTCCTCCTGCTTTGATGTCCTCTTATGGGACGCAAAGGAAACGCAAAACATCGCAGGTTTTTCCTTGCTCTACGGAATTTCAGCGCGCGGTTGATGAGCAATGGCGCAATTTAAAGAAGCCTTTTGCTGTGCCGAGTAGGTTCAAACTGCGTTATCCGTTTTCACCCTCCACTGATGAGCGTTGGTGTGTGCCGCCTCAGGTGGATCATGCAGTGGCGATTTTGAATAAATCCACTGCGATCCCCGCTGAGGATACCCCGGTGTTCTGGGACCCTACGGACAGGAGATTGGAGTCCCTGGCCCGTCATGCCTATACGGTTGCTGGTTCTATGCTGAAGCCTATTTTTGCTTCCATTATGGCAGCCCAGGCTATTGCCGATAGGACGCAGGTGCTCAGATGCACCCTGGTGGCTGACTCTGCCTCGCCGACAACTTTGGCTATGGTGGATCAAATTCATCAGGGTGTCATGTATTTGTGTGATGCGGACTTGGATTTAGTCCCTTTGGCTGCATGCCTCGAGTGTGGCGGTATTGAACCGTCGCCTGATATGGCTGAAATGTTGGTCTGTTGACCAATCCTCTCGCAAGACTTTAGCTAATTTGCCCTACGCGGGATCCCGCCTTTTTGGCGAATCTTTGGATACTCTGATAAAGGGAATTTCTGGGGGTAAGAGCACTCTCTTGCCCCAATCTCACAAGAACAAGTTTGTTCATGGTAAGAAGAATACCTCGTTTAGGCCCTCTCAGGGGTCCTTTCGGGCCTTTCCGTCGCACTATAAGGGCAAGCCCTTCAAGGGCCAAGGCTCCCAGAAGAAGCCGTGGACAGGTAAGCAGAAGTCCGGCCAGTCCGGGTCTGCTGCCCATAACAATGCGGCCTGAAGGCACGCCCTCACCCGGTTCTGGGGTGGGGGGACGTTTGCTCTGTTTTCTTCAACCCTGGCTGGACCGCATTCGGGACAGGTGGGTTCAGGAAATCGTTCGATCTGGATACAAGATCGAGTTTCTCTCTCGCCGGCGGGCAGATTTTTTCCCTCCAACCTTCAGCTGACTCCGGAGCGCTTGCAGGATCTGCACCTGGCGGTGCGGGACCTGAGGGCCCAGGGAGTGGTGGTTCCGGTGCCTCATCGGGACAGATTTCGGGGGTTCTATTCCAATCTGTTCACTGTGCCCAGAAAGGAGGGCAAGGTACGTCCGATTTTGGACTTGAAAGCTCTGAACCTCTTTGTGCGGGTTCGCAAGTTCCGCATGGAATCCCTGCGCTCGGTGGTGGCTGCCCTGGTTCCGGGGGAATTCATGGCCTCCATCGATCTGAAGGATGCGTACCTTCACATCCCCATTTTCGAGGGTCACCAGAGGTACCTTCGATTCGCCATTGCGGAGGATCATTACCAATTAGTGGCGTTGCCCTTTGGTCTCGCTTCGGCTCCGCGGGTTTTCACCAAGGTGCTTGCACCGGTTCTGGCTTTATTGAGAGCCCAGGGCATTTCTGTCCTGGGGTATCTGGACGATATCCTGATTCGGTCTGCGACCAGTCAGGGCCTGGTGACCGACCTGTCCATCACGATGCAGACTCTGCAGGAGTTCGGGTGGACGATAAATTTTCCAAAGTCAACTCTGTGTCCGTCGGTTCGTCTTCCCTACCTGGGAATGCTCCTGGACTCTGCTCAAGCGAAGGTCTTCCTGCCGGAAGACAAGCTCCGGACGCTTCAGGACGCAGTCCAGTCCCTCAGGGACAATCAGTGCTCGTCCCTCCGGACGTGTGTGAGGTGTCTGGGTTTGATGGTCTCGGCCTTCGAGGCGATCCCTTTTGCCCAGTTTCACACGCGGGGTCTCCAGGCGGAGATTCTGGCCGAGTGGGACGGGAGACCGCAATCTCTGGATCTACAGATCTCCTTGAGTCATCATACCAGAAGGGATCTTCTGTGGTGGATCCGGTCCCCGGCGGTGTCGGGGGGCAAGTCTTTTCGCCCTTTCTCGTGGACGGTGATCACCACGGATGCCAGCCTGTCGGGCTGGGGTGGTGTTCTGGGTGTTCTGTCCGCCCAGGGAACTTGGTCGGAGGAAGATCCTCCCTTCCGATCAACATTCTGGAATTGCGAGCAATACATCTCTGCCTTCTGCGTTGGACGGACAGGCTTCAAGGCCGTCCGGTTCGGGTGCAGACGGACAATGCCACAGTGGTGGCCTACATCAACCACCAAGGGGGCACCAGGAGTGCCCGAGCGGCTCGGGAAGTAGCCGACATTCTGTCTTGGGCCGAGACGCACGTCCCGGCGATAACGGCGGTTCACATTCCGGGGTTGGAGAACTGGCAGGCGGATTATCTGAGTCGCCAGACCCTGGACCAGGGAGAATGGTCCCTTCACCCGGATGTCTTTCAGTTGCTGTGCGCGAAGTGGGGGTCCCCAGATGTGGACCTGTTCACGTCTTATCTAAACAACAAGGTGAAAAGGTTCGTAGCAAGGACGCGCGATCCTCGGGCAGACGCCTCAGACGCGTTAGTGGCGCCCTGGCGTCAGTATCGTCTGATGTATGCCTTTCCACCAATTCAGCTGCTGTCCACGTTCCTTCACAGGTTGGCCTCGGAACCGCACACGGTGATTCTGGTGGCACCGGACTGGCCTCGCCGGTCTTGGTACACAGACCTTGTGAATCTGTCGGTCGACGCTCCGTGGCGTCTACCTCTTCGAGAGGACCTCCTGTCTCAAGGACCGATATTCCATCCTGCTTTACAGTCGCTGGCTTTAACGGCCTGGCTGTTGAAAGCCAGGTTCTGAAGGATAGGGGTCTCTCCCCTGAGGTCATTCCCACTTTGATCAAGGCCAGGAAGGCCTCTTCGGGGAAGATTTACTACCGTACTTGGAAGGCGTATTTTGCCTGGTGTGAGTCCAGGGGGTATTCCCCTCGCTCATACTCGGTATCGAGAGTGTTGGCTTTCCTTCAAACGGGCGTGGACCAGCGTTTGGCGTTGGCCACGATTAAGGGGCAGATTTCTGCGCTGGCCGTTCTCTTTCAACGCCCCGTGGCGTCTAATACTTTGGTTAGCACCTTTGTTCAAGGGGTGCGACACTTGGCTCCTCCTCGGAGGGATCCTTTACCTCCATGGGATTTGAACCTTGTTCTGTCCGTGTTACAGCATGCTCCATTTGAAAAGATCAGGGAGATCTCGTTGTCTCTGTTGTCCAAGAAAGTTGCCTTTTTGGTGGCGATCACTTCGGCTCGCAGGGTGTCGGAGCTGGCGGCCTTGTCCTGCAGCTCTCCCTACTTGGTGATTCACTTAGATAAGGTGGTCTTATGACCTAACCCTTCTTTTCTTCCGAAGAGGATCTCGGAATTTCACCTCAATGAGGACATTGTCTTGCCTTCGCTTTGCGCGAAGCCTAAGCATCCAAAGGAGGTGGCTTTGCATTCATTGGATGTTGTTCGGGCGATCAGGGTTTACCTGTCATCGACTAAGTCCTTTCGCAAGTCGGATTCTCTATTTGTCCTTCCAGAGGGTCCTCGGAAGGGCATGGCAGCGTCGGCTGCGACCATCGCCAAATGGATCAGACAGACCATTGTGCAAGCCTATGCTTTGAAGGGGAAGATTCCTCCTTTCCCTGTGAAGGCGCACTCTACCAGGTCTCTGAGTACGTCTTGGGCCTATCGTCATCAGGCTTCTGTGGTCCAGGTGTGTAAGGCGGCAACTTGGTCATCAGTTCACACCTTCTCAAAATTCTACAAGGTGGATGTTCAGGCATCGGCGGATGCTTCCTTTGGCCGCAAAGTTCTTAGTGCGGCGGTGCCTTAGGGTCCCTTGTTTTTGGGTCCTTGGCTGTTGGGATGTCTTTATCCCTAGGTTACTTGTTTTCCTGGGTGGTTGCTCCTGTTGAGCAAGTTTTTTTCCTGTTGCCCAGTTGGTTTCCTTCCTTTGGTATGGTTCCTTTTTCTCTGATGTGGGTACTGCGTTGCTGTAGGCGCGGCTGCGTTTTTTCCCACCCCTCATGTCTACACTGCTATGGGACGTCCCCATTAGTGATGAATATGAAGTGGCGGCGACTGTCGTAGGACGTTAGAGAAAACGGAATTTTTGTAAAATCTTACCGTAAAATTCCTTTCTCTGATTCCTCCGACAGTCGCCGCCCCCGCCCCTCTTTGGGGTTTGTTTATGTACTCTACTGCTATGCTACTGAAACTGAGTTGGGAATGCAGGAAGCAGGGAGGTATTGACTGAGGGGACCACCCCCTAGGGGTGGGATATGCTAAAAGCTTTGATATTAATACATTTTGTTGCCTAGCTACTCCTGCGGAGCAAAGGTCAATAACCCCCATTAGTGATGAATATGAAGTGGCGGCGACTGTCGGAGGACTCAGAGAAAGGAATTTTACGGTAAGATTTAACAAAAATTCCGTTTTGCTCACCCGGTGCTTAAAACAAACCCTAAAGATGAAAATTATATAAAGCTGCTGCTATAATAATATAAAATCACAAATCAGGTGTATGAAAACAGATATATAGAACCAATGGCTCAAAACTCCTTCACACACTAGCAGCGCTACAGTCCATAGAAAATGAACATATATATCAACAGTGGCGGCCCGTGCATAGGGGGCGCCAGGGCGCCGCCCCCCCTAAAAAAAGAAAAAAAAAAAAAAAGACAAAATGAACAATAAAGTTTTCAGAAAAAAAAAAATTGCGTTCGCAAACCTCGCCGCCGCCGGCCTATGTGGAGGCTGGGGGTGGGGGGGTGGGGTGGTTACGACCCACAAGAGGCGCCGATTGGCTGCCTTTTGGGGGCGTAACCTGGGCGCAGGGCACATTTCTTGGACACCCCCACTTCGTGGATTCCTGGCTGTGATTGGTCCAGTCTCCAGCCTGGACCAATCATACAGGACATCCTGGGTGACGTCGCATGGGGGCGGTGCGTCAATCACTCACCGTCCCGGCCGTCACCTTCCCGCCCGCCTTCAGAGCCGCTGTCGGTGGAGAAGTCTCTCCGGAGTCCCGTCACCTCTGCAGCAGCAGCAGACGCCAGTGAAGTCGGCCCGGTCCCGGTCGTGAAAGAGCCAGCCCAAGACAAGCAGGTAAGTGATAACTGGAAGCAGCCTCAGTGCCTCCTCTCTCTCCTGTGTGCGCAGGGCCGGCCCTACAATAGGAGCGGAGCGCTCCTAGTTTGAGAAGCGGGGAGCCCAGCCCAGCCCTGGACAGAGTGACCGAATGGGAGTCCGCCGGGACTGGAGGCAGCGGGGAGGAGGAGGGGGGATCTGGGATCAGAGGTGAGCAGGGGACACAGGGCTCATTCTTTCAAGCGGTACGATGTGGGTCAGCTTTCTCACTGAGAGAAGACAGGCAGGAGGAGCGCAGCAACGGTCAGCCTGAAACCCTCCACCTCCTGACCACTGCACCCCTGGCCTATCTATCCTCACCCCCCCCCCCCCCCCCATGCTCACCTTCCTAACTGGGACTGCACGAGCCCCACTACCCACCACTGCCTAATGACCTGATGCTGGAGAGGTTCTCCACTGTCCTGTCTCTCAGCCCACCTCCTGTGATGCTGCCCATCTTCTGTGACGCTGCCCCCCACCTGTCCCTCTGCCCATCTCCTGTACCATGACCTGTGCCATGCCCTTACCATGACCTGTGACATGCCTGTACCATCACCTGTGCCATGACCTGTGCCATGCCTGTACCATGACCTGTGCCATGCCTGTACCATGACCTGTGCCATGCCTGTACCATGACCTGTGCCATGCCCTTACCATGACCTGTGCCATGCCCTTACCATGACCTGTGCCATGCCCTTACCATGACCTGTGCCATGCCTGTACCATCACCTGTGCCATGACCTGTGCCATGCCCTTACCATGACCTGTGCCATGCCCTTACCATGACCTGTGCCATGCCTGTACCATGACCTGTGCCATGCCTATACCATGACCTGTGCCATGCCTATACCATCACCTGTGCCATGCCTATAACATCTCCTGTACCATGACCTGTGCAATGCCTGTACCATGACCTGTGCAATGCCTGTACCATGACCTGTGCCATGCCTGTACCATGACCTGTGCCATGCCTGTACCATGACCTGTGCCATGCCTGTACCATCACCTGTGCCATGCCCTTACCATGACCTGTGCCATGCCCTTACCATGACCTGTGCCATGCCTATAACATCTCCTGTACCATGACCTGTGCCATGCCTGTACCATGACCTGTGCCATGCCCGTACCATGACCTGTGCCATGCCCTTACCATGACCTGTGCCATGCCCTTACCATGACCTGTGCCATGCCTATAACATCTCCTGTACCATGACCTGTGCCATGCCTGTACCATCACCTGTGCCATGCCTGTACCATCACCTGTGCCATGCCTGTACCATCACCTGTGCCATGCCCTTACCATGACCTGTGCCATGCCTATAACATCTCCTGTACCATGACCTGTGACATGCCTATGCCATCACCTGTGCCATGCCTGTACCATGACCTCAAAATCACGCAATTTTTTAGCGCGTTTTTTGCCGCGAAGCAATACCTATTACATTTTTCTTTTTGCGCCCCCCCAAAAATTTTGAGCACCAGCCGCCACTGTATATCAAACAATTGAGGGAAAGTCCATGCATAAAGTCCCAAATGTAAAAGATGCTGGAGATGGTGTATCCTTAAAGGGAACCAGAAAAGACCTCCACCACACCGCTGTGTGCACCCTTAAGTGGGAACACTTACTAGATAAAATCTGCATATGCGCCAAACATATCAGTCAGTGGGATCACCTTTAGTCTCCTCCAACCATCCGCAATTTAAATTCAATGGAACCACCGTAAGGTATCAGACTGTATTCGCCTCACCAACATATGGACCGTTTGCATAGAGAATAATAGAGCAACATAGCGTAATCCAGCAAAAATGTGCCTTTAGTCCCCAAACATTTAACCCTCAATGATTGCACTTACAAATAACATAAAATCGTAAAGCATGATAGATAAAGCCGACAGTCCTACCGCCGTCTCCCGCACACGGTAGAAGTCATTCGCTGACGAAACGCGTCAGGCGTGGTCACGTAATCACGCAGGAAGCCCTCGTCACACGCCGATTCCTCGAGGCTGCGGGTGAACAGGGCTATGTTGCTCTATTATTCTCTAAGTGTTCCCACTTAGAGAATAGAGATGGTGATTGTGCTGGGGGACCCTGAAATGGGTGGATATTGTGCTAGCGAACCCTAAACTGGTTGGGGGGGATAGTGATTGTACTGGGGGTCCCTAAACTGGGGGGAAGTGGTGGAGATTGTGCTGGTGGACCCTAAACTGGGGTGTTGGTGATTGTGCTGGGGGACCCTAAACTGGGGGGATGGTGATTATGCTGCAGGACCCTAAACTGGGGGGATGGTGACTGTGCTACAGGACCCTAAACTGGGGGGATGGTGATTGTGCTGGGGGACAGTGATGTGGGGGTTAGTAATTGTGCTTTATTGTACATTACACACTCCTGCAATGTATACACTATATTGTATATTACAGATTCCTTCACTATTAACACTATATTGTACATTACATACTACTTTACTATATACACTATTGTACATTAAACACTCCTGGACTTGATACACTATATTGTACATTAAAGACTCCTTTATTACACACTCCTGCACTATATACACTATATTGTACATAGCATACTTCTCACCAAATTGTTTATTATCTCAATAGTTGCTGGTAGTTAAGCAGACCAGGAATATTTTAATTAAGTTCTTCTTTAAGGTAGGCTCAGACAAAGTGTTAGCTCTCTGTCTATGTTCCATGTTCACAAATCATATGTAATGGAAAAGTTTTTTTTTTTTTTTGATGATTGTGCTGAGGTTTATACATGTCTGTGATACTCTTGCTTGTGCCACCACAATCTAAGCATTTTTATGTGAACAAAAAGACTTTTGCTTTAATATGCTCCTTTAAACCCCTCCCACACAATTTGGCCACACACACTTTTCGGTGCCGCGTGCAACGCGAGCCGCATTACTAATCTTCTTTCAGTGTCCATTGGTGCCCTATACATTTTACAATCCTAGCAACACAGCTGGAACAACACAAACAATGTCACTGCAGTTAACTAAGCACACAACATTTTTTCTTTTATTGAGCAATGGGGCCCAACCTATGATGTTGCACACAGTTTCGCTGATTTCTTAAATGCCCATGCCTAACCCTGTTTATTTTGCAGCACCCAGTCCCCGCTACCCATTCTATGCATCTTTCCGCATCCAGCCCCTTCCATCTTAAAGTACCCAGTCCAGGGGCGTAACTACAGGGGTTGCAGGGGTTGCAATCGCAACCGGGCCCCATGCTCAAGGGGGCCCATGTGGCTCCCCTGTACACCTGAATAGGAGGGGCAGCATGTAGAGAAATCACTGTCCTCCTTTTTCCTTCTGTAGCTGCAGGAGAAAAATGGAGGAGATTGGTTCCTCTGTACGCTGCCCCCCGCCACTTCTCCTATCCAGTATACTTGTGTTCTGCTGTCTCTGGGCCCCTGTGTGCTCCCCTGTGTGCCCCCTTCTGTGCTGCCCCCCCTTCAGAATTCTCCCTTCCCTCTCCTGCCGGCTGCTGCAGGGGATGTGTCACAGTAGAGAACCCGGAAGGGGTCGGTAAATATGTAATTTACAAGCTCCTTCCTTTTCTGAATGGACAGAGCCATAGTCAGTGACATTGTAAAAAAATTAAATAAAATCATAAAAATAATACAATTAAAATACCAAAAAAAAACTACTCCCCACAGTGGGTGATCTTCCAGGATCGCAAAGGTCACACTTGCGACAGGGCCCTGGCATTCCACCACCGTGGGGAGACCCCAAGATGGCAGGAAGGGGGCCCATTGCAGAACTTGTGAAAGGGTCCCGCTGCGGGACCGTAATAAAGGGCCCCGCAACTAGAGTAAAGGGCCCCAGGGCGCCAGCGGTCCAGGGGGCCCTTCATTGTTTCTTGCACCGGGGCCCTGAAGGTTCTAGTTACGCCTCTGACCCAGTCCCTTCTAGCTTCTTCCATCTTGCAATCTCCAGCCCCCTGTTCTCCCCTCCATCTAGCAGCACCCAGCCTCTATACCTTTTCCATTGAGGTGGAATCATCTATGTAGGTCTTCCAGATCTTTCCATCTTCACTGTAGTGAATACTGTAGGATTGTACATACATTTCACTAGTGAACTGTTTGGCTCCTTGTGTTGTAATAGCAGTAATTTTCTTCATTGAAAGAAAGTCAATCTGTAGCCATTGCTGGTTGTTATTTGACTATATGAAGAAAATAAAAAGCAAGAAAGCACATTTGAATTACCTGCTCAGGTACGTCATACAATATAAAAAGTAATGACTATATTTTGTATGAGAGAGAACTATACATTAGGTGTTATGTTATCTATACACCACGCTATATACTATAAATGAAGACTGGGGGAATGGACATATAAAGATCAACTCTAGACAATAAAAGTAGAAAGTCACTTTCTAATGTTATCTAGTAAACTTAACCAATGTGTTAAAATCACAACGTCCATTCAGTGAAACTTTTTGGTTTCTTCATGCAACCTCAACAGCTTCTTTTAAGAGCAATGCCTGGGCTGGATAGCATCAGCTATTGGACAGCTAAGGCTGGCCATACACTATACAATTTTCTTGTTCAACTATCCTTTAGATTTACCAAAACCATGTAATATAGGGTCAAGCCTAAATACTTTCAATTTGTATGCAATCAGGCAGGCCCTTGCACTACATAGTTTAAGGTAAATCTAAAAGAAATTGAATAAGAAAATTGTATAGTGTATGGCCAGCCTAACAGGTAAGGAAAGGAAGACAGAGCTCAGTCAAAAGCATTGAGTAAAGGAGCAGTCTGCATGGTCACAAGCCATAAAGCAGCAAAGAAAAGCATGCAATCAATAGAGCGTGATTGGGGACTCACATCATCATTGTGATTATACTCTGTCCATCCTGTATTAGCCTTGATTTACACCTAAGAGTTTTGTAGACTGAAGCTCAAACTCCAGAACACTCAACAACTAAAACCCCTGCTTTTAAATTGTGCCTGTTCACATATGAGTATTCAGGCACCTGTATATTGATGCCCTGAGCTCAGAAAGGTACATGAGCTCATTTTAAAGCTGAATAGGGCATTTTTGGCCCCATAGACGTCAATGAGAGCATCTGAACAAGCCTGGAAATTTGTGTTTTTTATGCCCTAAACAACCATCTCCTCATTCTAGTAACTAGCTCGTAGGCAGGTGCAGTCTATTTTCTCCACTGTAGGTGACAATCATCCACGGCCGCAATGTAGATGGCGGAGGAAGTCAAGGAGAACCTAGTTCCTCTATGATTTCCTCAGTCACAAGGTGGCAGCTATCCGATTGGATGCTGGCACCCCATATGACTTTAGTGGCCATCTTTGGTCAGGCAGAGACTATTTAAGATATTTAAGATATTTTAGACCCCCGGTTTGGTGTGCAGTTTGCAGGTGACTAGAGTAGGGACAGAGGTCACCCGTCTAACAGGTATATAGAGTTAGGGAAAGGTTCTGGAGTAGTAGGAAAAGCAGGGATCACTCCAAACCTCTGGAAAGCTTCCCCTTTGGGTATAGACCATCCAGGCCGCATTCTTGTCTATGTGGCAGATGCTGTCGGCATCTCTGAGTCTTCAATCAACTTGTGAGTGTTCCCAGTTGGGTTGCCTCCTCGCCAGGACTGTTGAGTGTTACTGAACCCTTACAATAGCTTCCTGTTATTGCACATTGACTCCATGTGCTTTCTGTCCGCCGCATCACGCTGCATCTACCCACAAGCTTTTTATCGGCTAAAACAAACACGTTCAAGCCTTAATATGTCTGAATACGTCTGAAAAGAACGTGCAAAAACAGAATTAGTCCAAAATCAGTAGTAAATGCTTACCCTTGGATGTGAATGCAGTCTTAAGCCGGCATAGACAGTTCGAATCTTCAGCAGGAACCGGCCGAGATTTGAACCATGTAGAGGCAGGCTGAATGTGCCCAAGTTGATCGATCAACTTGAGTACAACCAGCCTGCCAGAATTTACATTTGATTATTGCGAGCAGCTATTATAGCTATTATAGCCGCTAGCAATAATCACTGTGTTCTCCCCGGCAGAAGCGAATTCACCTGTCAACACTGTCTGCAGGAAAGAAATTAGCTTTGCCTATGGCCAGCCTTTTTGGCAAGAACTTAGACTAATACAACTTTAAAACAGGAAATGGTTATCTCAGAACTCCTGAATAATAGCAAAGCAACACAACTTACAGCAACACCTGTATGAAAACCCAAGGCATTGGGCATATAGGCTGTTTTCATTCATGGCAATAAAGAATTAATTTTTAGATTTAGCCTAAATATATTTTTATCAGGATTCTATTTAGTAAACAGAAGTAAAATCAAATATAATTCTAACACTTTTCCATGCCATCAAAAACTAAAAAAAAAAGTGACATGTATTCTGGCTTTGATCATTTTTACAGAAACTAGAACAGAGACATTCAAAACAAGCATAACAGTACAGTATATATCAAATAGTTTCTGACTCCTGACTGATGATTACCTGATTCAATTATTTTCACTTGTTATGTCACTTGCAAAAATCCTATTATTAGTAATTATCATACAGTGAAAGTCTAACTCCAGCCTTCCATAAGGCTAAACATACTGGCATAGAGTCTGTACAGTATTGTGGTAATGATTTTAACAATAATTATAATATACCTTTGCTTGCCAAGCATTAACAGATCCAGCTTTATTGAGGCGTGCCAGAGATGGAACCCATGGTGATGTGTACCAAGAAGTTTTGTATGAGGAAGCTGTTATTTGTTCATCCTTGATGCTTAAATTCTCCATGCCTAGGGGAGCTGAGCATCCTGGAAAGAACAGTACACCATATCAAAATGCACAATTTCACCAGTAAAACTAACTAATATAATATGTCTTATTAAAACTGAATCCCCCCCTTGCCGCACCTGCATGCCCTTTTTTAAAAGAGCTGGACACAGGGAGAACTGTCAATGAAGGTAGAAGTGCTCTGGGGTCTCAGCTCACCGTCTGCAATGATCACTATACATTAAAGGGATAGTACAGGCAACCACACTAAGTCTACATTTCCACTATTGCGACTTGTCATGTGCCTTTGGACACACAATGTCACATGAAAAGTCACAGCCCATTGATTTCAATGGCACCCGTTCCCATCTATGCAACTTTGAAAAGGTACCTGCACTACTTTGATGCAACTTTTGATGCGACTTTGTTACAGAGAGTGTAAAGTTGGATCAAGGCTGCACTCAAAGTCGCACTCTAGCCTAGTGGCTAAGTTTCCACTAGTTCAACTCTTAAGTTATGCGATTTAGAGTGTGGTTTTGAGTGCAGCTTTGATCCAGCTTTACACTCTCTGAATCAAAGTTGCATTAAAGTAGTGCAGGCACCTTTTCAAAGTTGCTGATTTTCAAAGTGGCATAGAGTGGAACGGGTGCCATTGAAATCAATGGGCTGTGACTTGTCTTGCGACTTTATGTGTCCAAAGTCACATGACAAGTCACACTAGTTGGAAACAGAGTCTAAAATTCATTACTCACATGTAATGAGCAATAGAAATGGATCTGTATCCTTCTAAACTTTCAAAAATGTTAATTTGTACCTTATTTATTTCATATATTGTGCCTGTCACGTGACCTCCCCCCCCCCTCCCTCAGGAGAAGCTGCTAGCCTAAACGTGGCTATGAAGACAGGAGGAGCTCATGGTGAAGGATAGGAGGGATGGGGTTGGGGCTGGGACAGTCTAGGCATTTCTGTCTAAGAGAGACCTTTTCAAGAAGTTAACGATAGCTTAGCAAATTTAGATAAAGGGAGATAGCGTTGTTGGTGAAGAACAGGAAGAAGCTATTTGTCTAGTTTAGATAAGACTTTCTAAGCTACACAAACAGCTAGCCAGAAAATGAATAATATCAAAGATAAAGATGTTTAAACATACTATTAATAGGAAAAATTTCATTTTTGACTGGAATTTCCCTTTAAAGCAGGTGGTTAAGCAGCATGATGACCGGCAGATTTATACAATCGGAAAGGATCAGATGCATTTTCAATTTAGTCACTATCTAATTACTAATGTCAGAATGTAACTGCTGTTAAGACACAGGAGCAAAATGTTCTATTTTGATTGCAGCAGCTTACAATGCCCATTTTTTATCATTACCTACTCCAGGAGACACTAGTTACCCTGGCGGTAAACAGTATCACTCATATTTCAGTGTGGAGTAAAGTAACATTCCCTGTCATACATCAAAACAAACATTTGGGCAGTTTTGCATTTTATGTCACTGAGAGTGGAGCCAACTATTAGGACTAGACTTGTTTCATGCACTGGGATTTAAAGTTCCAGATCAGACATATGGCTGATAGACAGTGTCTGGGAGGGAAGATACCCACTGGCCTTACTGGACTAGGTCTCATTCACAAATTTTCTCATAATCCAGCAATGAACCCTCAGATATCTCTAGCCCCCTATACTAGTTTAGATTGTGATTGAGCAAGAGCTAAAAGAAACTCCTGCAAAAGGATAATATAGAGCCTATTGACTCTTCCCCATGGATTTCCAACCTAGTCATAGCACCACTGGGGAATCGCCTACAAAACTGATGATGACTTCACATGTTTGAAGCCACCAAATAAAGAGGCAGAACCCCAAAACTTGTGAACTAGAGTGGAGAAGTACCAGGACAAAGCAAAAAGTTACAGTAATGCAAAGGAAATGACAAGACAACTACCCTAATTTCTGGCCAGTGGGCGAGGATAGGGAAAGCACCAACCAAGTCAAAGTTTAACCCCAGTCTATTTATTCCTGTGCATATCCACAGCCAATTGGGACCAGTAACCTAAAGGCTGGAGAATAGATTAATTTGGCATGTGAGCAGGTTAGCACTTAGCACCTGTTCAAGATTCTTTGGTCGTGCAGGAGACTACTCCTAATTGGCTTACCTGGGATGATCTGTCTAACGTTACCACACAACCACAGACATCTAAAAGCCACAACTCTATCATTACCTGGAGAGTGGAACTCAGCAAAATTCAGAAAGCATAAAAAAAGGAACCTAGGCATTTGGGTGACTACAGTATGTACTTTATAATGTTATCCATTTTGAAGTGTAAGGGAGGAAGGGGGGGGGGGGGTGTTGAGTATTTGTTAAGTTCCACATATTGCAATTTAAGAAAATGTTATGTCATTTCTGCTTTAGGAGCTTTAAGAGATAGTAGGAGGCGTTAGAGCAGCAAGTTTGTGTGATTAATAAAGATTGTGACCTATTTCCGGTCTGTCTGCACTAAGACTCAACACAACATTTTCCTACAAGATGCTTTGTTTTTTGAATTTGAGAAAGACGAGATGACAGGATTTTTGCTCAGAACTATTCAGTTTCTTTAAGTTCTCACACCATAGTGAACCATTGTTTTACTATCTTGTGTTGGTCCATAAATAATTTATATCTATTGAATTATATTTTTATTTCATTTTAAGGAACATGTTATAATAAATTCATATATCTCAGATACAATTCTCAGATGCATGTATTACAGACAATGGCCAAAATCAAGTTTTATTAAACTGAAATAATGAGGTGTTTCTTTCTTTTATTGGTTTAAAGAAACGTAACCTGCCACTAATAATAATCATTTTAATTTCCATACATATTTACACTAATATACTTTAAACAACTTTACCGTTTATTTCACACCCAAGCAATTCCATGCGAAGAGCTGGTTTATTGGAGTACTTTGTGGGATAAACTCTTATATATCGTGCTGCAATTGGAGGGTTAAACTGATTTTCTTTTATACTTGAGGAGTCACTATTCCCTTGAAAAATCTGTGAAGATGAATTTAAAATTTGTTGATTACATTTTGTAATAAATATCATATAAAAAGTGTATGTAACACCTGTGGATCCAAAAATATGTGCGGTCACATAGTCATTTAATCTGATTTGTAAAGCACATGAAGTTTTTAACCACCTGGTGCATTCTTCGTTTTGCGCTTAGTAAAGCGGCAAGGTCAATATCTTTGGAAGGAGATAAGCCTCAGAGTAGAAAACTACCCTACGATAATGCCCCGGGGCAAAATGTGTCATTTGGCAGAGACTTTCAGGCTGAAGCCGATCTTGATTCTTATGCTATAATGGCTGGTTGGGAGAGTGGCATCTTTTTCACTTGATGTGTGTATCCCTCTGGATGGGCATTTTAGCCATCTGCATCCCTCTACCTGTAGATCTTGGGAATGTAACTCCTGACTTCGAGCTGCGTTCATCAAAGTCTAGTCTAAGGTAGCAACCAAAAACTAGAATTCTAAAGGCATGTTACACCATCATCTTAACCCTTTAGTGACTGAGGGAAAAACAAAAGGTTAATGCATGAACACAATTTTGCAACGTTGACGAGCATTAGTAAAATATGTCATCTCAACTACTTTGTGTCCAGGTGGATTATATCTTTTTTTTTTTTCAGAATATATTGGAGTTTCTTTTGATGGTAAATGTTAATGGATACTTCCTGGTTTTATTATCAAAGAAAAACTGGCATAAAATAGAAAAAATAATTTTTTTTTAAAGTTTAATTGTATATTTCTTGCTATTACCATAACTTACCACCAAGGAACAACCCAATATAAATTCTCCTGCTCCTGTTGATCACAGCAATACCACATATGTGTATGTTATTTGTTGTTTGTACCTGTAGTACGGCTTAGAAACAATAGTTTGCATTTTTGCTTTTATTTAACCCTACCTAAAAGACATTGACACTAACTGACACTGATACTAATTTAAAAAAATTTTTTTTTTTAAATTCTACCCAAAATATACTGACACATACTTTTGACCCTTACCTTGACCCTAACACTAACCCTAGCATTCAGGACATGCATGCTGACAGTCCCAAATCGTAGCCACACCTCACTGATGCATTTCACCTAGATTGGGCTAAGGCTGGCAATACATTATTAAATTTGCTTGTACAATTTTCCTTTAGATTTACCAAAACCATATAATATTAGGTCACACATAAACACTTTAAATTTATATCCAATTAGGCAGGCCCTTGCACTACATAGTTTAACCACTTCTGGACTGGAAGGATTTACCCCCTTAATGACCAGACCATTTTTTGTGATACGGCACTGCATTACTTTGACTGACAATTGTGTGGTCATTCATTGCTGTACCCTAATAAAATTGATGTCCTTTTTTTCCCACAAATAGAAGTTTCTTTTGGTTATATTTGATCACCTGCGTGCTTTTTATTTTTTGCGCTATAAACAAAAAAAGAGTGACAATTCTGAAAAAAAAACAATATTTTTTACTTTCTGCTATATAACATTCCAAATATAAAAATTTTAAAATCAAATCTTTTGATAATTTTAGGCCAATTTGTATTCTGCTACACTTTTTTGGTAAAAAAAAAAAAACAATCCCAATAAATGTATATTGATGGGTTTGCTCAAAAGTTATTGCATCTGTCTCTGTTACTCGGGTCCTTCCCACTCAATCCCTTCTACTCCCCATACCTCCTTTGACTGACTCCATGGTTTGGAGTTTAATCTCTGTACTAGTATTGACTGTGAGTCTATCCATCGGTACTGTATCTGTATCCGACACCCATTAATATTATATAATCTGGTTGTTGATTATTTGCCTTCTTGACTGTTATTCCTTGTATTATATGGGATGTTTGTCCATACACTCTACCCTATTGGCATTGCTCCCACTCCTCTCCATTTGGTCGTTCTCACTTTCCTGCCACCCTGAATTTTGTGGAGCATTATCTCTGGTACTACTGTCAGTTTTTATTATTTCACTGTACGTGATGTACCTCTTTCTCATGTTTGTATCACAACCTTTTGCTAAATAAAGAAATTATATAAAAAAAAAAAAAAAGTTATTGCATCTACAAACTAGGGGAAAGATTTATGTTATTTATATATATATATATATATATATATATATATATATATATATATATATATATATATATTTTTTTTTTTACTAGTAATGGCGGCGATCAGCCATTTTTAGCGGGACTGCAACATTGCCGTGGATGTATCAGACACCTAACTGACATTTTTGACACTTTTGGAGGGACCAGTGACATTACTGCAGTAATCATTGCTAAAAATATGCACTGCCACTGTACTAATGACACTGTCAGGGAAGGGATTAACATCAGGGGCGATCAAAGGGTTAAATGTGTCCCCAGGGGGTGCCTTCTAACTGTGGGGGGATGGGCTTGCTGAATAAACACAGAGACCTGTGTTCCTAAATAAGAGGAACATAGGATCCCTGTGTTCATAACTGACAGAACAGCGGTCTGCCGTGTTTACAAGGGAAGACCCCCGTTCTGTCTCTACTGTGAGCGCTCGCGGTTGCCTGGCGGTAATCGCGGCCGCCGGACCCACTGATTAGCTTTCCCTGTGTGCGAATGGGTGTGCGCGCGCCCCCCGCTAGCGGTCCCACGAATCGACGTACAGGTACATCATTTCGTGGGACAGAGCCGACCTGCCGCTGTAAAACTACGGAGGATGGTCCGTGAGTGGATAAGGTAAATCTGAAGAAAATTGAACAAGAGAATTGAACATGTATGGCCAACCTTAGTTGTTTGCATGTCGGGCAGGAGGGGCGGACTGGAGATTAGGGGCAATGCACTATGTGGAGTTTCCTAATAAAAATGTCTCCGTAAAGAAGAATGTAACACTTAGGTCTCCTTCCATGCATGTTACGGGATTCCACACCATTGATGAGAAATTTTTTTGCTGAGGCTACCTCAGAAATCAGTCCTGGCCCATAGTTCTCAATGATTCTTCCAGGCAATTTCTCATCAATTGACAGCATTCAACAGCGCAGGCATGAATTACTTTAAGGGAATTAATTATTGAAATATATTGTGGACAATGATTGAATCAAAGTAATATAGCCAAATGGATGACAATAAGCGGGATATAGTCAAATAATACAACATTAGGAAATCTTTAGAGCTCTCTCTGTTATAAACGTGGTTTACTAGAGAAAGTTTTTTTAATCCATAAATATACTGTATTTAAGTGTAAAACAACTTTCTTCAAAATGCAAATTCTGAATTCCATGTTAACGCAGGTTTACCAAACCTATATGTATATCAGAAAGGTAATAAATACATACCATATGCAATGAAGTGCTATTTCCTTTGAAAGCCGCCCACTTTTTCCTGTCTTTGCTGTATACCACAAAGAACTCAGTTATGTAATACTGGCTGAAATATCTACTAGCTCCTTGTGTTTTTATTCCAGAGATTAAATAGGTTTGTTGTAAATCCACCTACATTCAAAAAGAAAAGCAATGATTTTCCAAATAACTTTTACTGATTAAAGTAAATCCACGCTTTAAACTGTTGACGAGATAGTCATGGGGAAGTCTTGCAAGCAAACTGGTTGTTAAATGCAAATGGAAAAGTTAAAATGTATTTAAACTCCAAAATATATGCTTTGAGGAAAGTTCCCCCGGAAGTGACAAGGACCCTGAATTTCAGACAAGAGTGACAGGTAGTTTTCAGTACGGAAAATGTTCTTAGCCTGAAAAAGGGAAATGAATGTAGTCTCTACAGCTAAGAATTGAAAAGCTGCAATAAATCAACTTTTTGGTCTTGGGTTTAGTTAACCTTTAAATCACAACCAAATCAAGTATACAGTGTTTACTTTACATAGCCCAATATGCTTACTGTGCTGAAACATCTGTAAATCTATAGGTTACAGGACATTGCATCCTGAATATGCAGCTTTGCATTTGTAATATCTAAAGACCTATATTATGATGTCACTTCTGGTCTTGCAAGGGTTTTTTTTGTACTAAGACGTGTGGTGCTGGGCAGGGCCACACAATAAAGATCTCAGGAGCAGGGCTGGAGGCAGGTATTTAGCCATGTGCGTTACCATACTTTCCAACTGTCCATAACATACGTTACCATACTTGCCAACTGTCCCGTTTTTGCCGGGACAGTCCCTGCAAATAGGAGCCTATCCCAGGTAATCTACATTGTCTCGGCAAGCCCCCGTTAATCGTTAATCGGGCTGCCCGTAAATGCCCGTTACGGGCAGCCGGTGGCCGTAAAAAAAAATTTGCGGGCCGACATACCAGATAGTATAATTAGGTTTTATCGTACTTATTTACACCTTGCACTTTATTTATATTTACATATTACATTATGTGAAGTGGGCAGAGCTTCAGGGAAGTGGGTGTGGTAAGTAATTGATAGCTGTGCTGCAAAGTGTCCCTGGAAAATTTTTTTCAAATGTTGGCAACTATGCGTTACACTGAGGGAGATAGTGGAGGGAGATAGTGGAAGTTGTCCTTTTATGGGAAAGTGAAATAAAAAAAAAAGAAATTCATATACTGAACACTATCTCTCTATATACCACATACAATAACTAGAATACAATAAGTGTTTATGCAAAGACTGTGTGGTGCTGGGCAGTAAAGATTTTCATGATAGTACAAAAAGTCAGGGGCAGAAGAGTGATCCTTGATAAAAAAAATAAATAAATAAATGAAGTAGTCCTTTAATTATATTTCCACTAAGCTTTCCATTAAATGTGACAGTTAGGGCTCTTTGACATGGGCGATCCGATCAGATCCGCCTGTCAGTTTTTTAGACGGATCTGATCGGATCCTCCATGCAGCTCTATGGGGCAGCGGATGTCAGCGGAGACACCTCCGCTGACCCCCGCTGACATCCGTATCCGATCCTGTCCGTGAAATCCGGACGGATGGAAACCCTATTTTCCCATCCGTCCAGGGATCGGATTGGATGAGAGCGGACAGGCGGTCCGCTCTCATCCGATCCCCCATAGAGAGCAGCGGGAGCTGTGACACCTCCCTCTCCGCACTGCAAGCGGAGACGGAGCTGTCATCCGCCTGCTCAGCGATCGATCCCCGCTGAGCAGCACGGATCCGCCTACAGATCGTGTGAAAGAGCCCTTACAGGGTTTTAACAAACCATAAAAATACCAGAGATGTTTATGATTGTCTACTTTTATCCATGTGGTTTAAGGGCTCGTTCACACCAGAACACGGTTCCAGAAACCTGCATTCCATGCTTGTTCCCTGTACCACGTTCAAAAAGCACTGGGTGTGCGATCTGTTGCGGGTGTTAATCTAATCCTAACAACACATCAAACACAGATTGCAAACGCAGTGCATTTGCCTGCACCTGATCGTATGGTACAACAGTACCATGCAATCTGGTGCAGTGTATTATTAAAATGTAGTGCACGCACTCATTTTGGTCCAATCCAGTGTGATTTTTAGCCCATCCAAACAAATGGGCTGAAAATCGCATTGCAATAAATCGTAGAGCACATGCAATGCGTTCCTGTGCGATACCGGTGAGAACCGGCACTAAACCCTTTTTCAAAAGAAAAAAAAAGTTGCTGGTACTGCAGAAAAAAGTTTTGGTTTTAGTAGGGTAAATGTGTTTATTGCTTACTTGAAAGAACCTTTCATAAAAATGGAAGATCCACTTTGCTTGCGGCCCCCCACCTAAAGGGCTGGGGAGATTTTGAGTGACCAGGTCTCCTGGGAGACAGCAGTGAGTTACCTGCGCCTTCCAGAAGTGTTTAAAGCCAAACTGAGGAAATTACTTTAATTTTGTACAGACTTTTTCCGTTTTTATAGAAGATTTCATTTTAAAGTCCATCTAAAACTACACGTGTACCTGTAGGATCAAAATCTAGTAAAACTATGTTACGAAGGAGAATGAAGATAAAATATAAATCCTATGGTATTACTTTTTACTGACTACATCATACATGTTATTTTTCTTATCTTAGTTATACTACAAGATCACTCCGGGGAAGCTGTGTGTGTATGCATAATGCATACAGCATATATTTAGAAAATTGCAAATTCTTCTAGCTAGTAGATTACAGAATGCTCCAGGAAAAACATATTCAAAAGGTGTTGAAAACACATACCTGTATCCATGGCAATGAGGATGTATTCATGTGTGCACTCCAAGCATTGTATGAACCTGCGTTGTTCAATCTGGCTTGTTTTGGCTCCCAGTAATCTATTGGGTCAGATGGTAATGCGTGTGATATTAAGTAGTGTAGTACTGAAAATATTACTACAACCTTATTCTTTTCCATTTCCATAAAATATTGTGATAATATGAAAATGAACTTCACCAGGTAATTAAAGAGCAATAGATATTCATTTAAAAAGAGCTCAACGTAAATTACATGATCAGTGTGTATAGATGTTTACACAATTTCAACTGGAAATCAGGCTTTGCTTCTTGTTGAACCCCCCAATACCAGGGATATACAAACTGTGGCCCTCCAGCTGTTGCAAAACTACAAGTCCCATCATGCCTCTGCCTCAGGGGGTCGTGCTTGTGGCTGTCAGAGTCTTGCTATGCCTCATGGGACTTGTAGTTCTGCAACATCTGGAGGGCCACAGTTTGGATATCCCTGCCCTATACCATAGTCTAACTCAGCCCTTTTCAACCAGGGTGCCTTGGCAAAATGTCTAAAAAAGGATCAAAGATTGTATCCAAGCCAGCAGGTGAATGAAGCCCGCCTTTTAGTTACACAAAACCACAGTTTTTCATTATGCACCCTTCTGACTTTCTAGACACTGGCATCCTAACAACCAGTGATGACATCAGTTAATAAGGAGGATATCTGTTGCCTCCACACCATCCTTGTTTGACCCTCCTCTGCCTCCCTCCCTCAGCACTGGGGTGACATTAGGTGAATGAAGGAGAGAAATTGAGGGAGAAGAGAAACATCGGAATACTAGTCAGTACCAGTGTGCAAAAGTGTATTTGCTTTGGAAGAATAAATCACCTCCAACTTGAGTGTCCTACGTGTGGATGTTGCTGCATTGTGTAAAGCTATTAGTATAGTTTTTTACATTTTAGAAAGGAGGTGTCTCAAGACATTCCCTAATTTTAAAGGGTGCCCTGAGATTGTCTATAATTTTAAAGGGTGCCTCAACTAAAAAAAAAGGTTGAGAAACACTGGTCTAACTGAATACATCAGACTCTCTGCACTTTCTAATGTTGTCAGAAACCCACAATGCTACAGGTAGCCAGAGACCATCACTTCTGGTTTCATGGCAAACTGTACATATTAGTCTTGAGCTTTTACTACATGGCGGTTGCCTCTGTGCACAGCAACAACACCAGGCTGCAGCTGGCACCTAAGTGTCATTACCCATATACAATAGGTATAGCACACTATACCTTTTAAAAAGAAAAATACACTATACAGAGAATTCATGGCACAGAGAACTAAGGATGCAGAAGTTAAGCATAAAAAATATAAAAAAAGTTAACTAGTAATATGAGAATAGCTAGGAAAGAATATTATAATAAATTACTGGAAGATAATAGGAATACCATTAAAGGAATATTGAATATATATCGAATACTGTAATAAAAAATACTCTAGACAAGTGAGTTACCCTAAATATTTTATCATTGATAAATGAGAAAAAGTATAATATGAATGAAGGGGTTAATAAGTTCAACTCTTTCTTTGTGAGTATTGGACCTGATCTTGCAGAACAAATCCCTGATCCAATAACATCTGAGGAGCAGAATGACAGTTTTATAGATAGAAATTTGAGTTCAATGTTCCTCACAGCAGTGAATGAAAGAGAAATTATAGATACTGTTGTAAAATTCACAAATTAAACATCTATGACTGTGATGGCATTGATATGACCATTTTTTTCTGCATCTGGATCATGTGGTGTTGGTTTATCATTGCAAGATTTGAAGACGTCACCATACATATATACACATTATTCATTTGAGAGACTCCTTGATTAGAGATTAATTTTTTATACAATTTTTTTCACAGTTGTTACTTTGGTGGTTTATTATATTCCACAGTATTACTGTTGATCAATATTTGTATGATTTATTTATACATTTTATTGTATAGTCTTTTGTTGAGTGCACTATTTCTCCTATACACATTGATATGACCATTGTTAAAGGGTAATTGAGGGGAATTCAATACCTTTAACACATATCTGTAACATGTTATTCCAGGCTGGCATCTCCAAACAAAATGAAAAAAGCAAAAGGCCTTCCTCTATATAAATCAGGGAACAAACACCATTTCACAAACTATAGGCCTGTATTCTTACTACCACAATTTTCCAAAATTGTAGAAAAACTTTTTAATAACCGGCTGGACAAATTTATAGGAAAAAAAAAAAAAATAACTGAAGATCAATATGGATTTAGATCAAATAGTGCAACATCACTGGCATTAATAGATTCAATAGAGGAAATTTCAAATTCAATAGACCAGAAACAACATATAGTTGGGATATTGAAAGACTTAAAAAAAAGCATTTGATACAATAAACCATGACACATTGTGGTATTAGGGGTAAAGTGTTAGACTGGGTGAGGAGTTATTTGACTAACAGGAGACAGTTTGTGAGGTTGGGTGATTATTGTTCATCATGTTTGGACATTACTTGTTGTGTCCCCCAGGGGACAGTGTTGGGCCTTAAATTGTTTATTCTTTATATCAATGATTTATGTATGGTGTCAAAAGCATTGAAGATGGTGTTATTTGCTGATGATACTATTTGTTCAAGCAGTGATTTACAGTCTCTAATACAAGTGATTAATATAGAATTGAGGAAATTGAAATTATGGTTTAATAGAAATAAGTTATCATTAGATCAGGACAAAACAAGAGTAATACCTTTTGGGAACTGCAGAATTAACACACAAATAGATATTCAGATGGAAGGGGTTAATATCAAAAGAGTTAATGAAACACAATTTCTCAGAGTGATAATAGATGATCAGATCTGTTGGAAATCACATGTTAAGCATGTGCAATCCAAAGTATCCAAAAGTATAGCAGTTTTAAATAAAGTAAGACGTGCTGGATTATAAATCACTCTGTATTTTATATTGTTCTTCCATATCTCAATTATTGTGCAGAGGTTTGGGGCAATAAATATAAAACTAGAATATATCAATTGATCATACTGCAAAAGAAAGCAATATGGATTATTTATAGTGCAGGATATAGGGTTCACACAAACTCATGGTGCAATTACAGCACAAATAATTTTAAAAATAAAAAACAGTTTAAAAAGTGGTATAGAGAAATAATTTTTTCAAGGTATAAGAATGAAGGTGTTTGAACTTTTATTGTGTTTTTTTTTTTTTTGTTTCTTTAATAATATTATGATAGATTTTTTGTATTTTTTTTGTTAGTTTTGTTTGGGTGTGTATGTGCATTTATGTATGTATATATTTCTATAATTTTGTAGTTAGATTATTGGTAATTAATATATTACATTATGCTTAGATCAATAATTATTGTATGACTTTATAGTGATGGGATATTGAATATTTTATTAATAATTATGGAGAAGGTGTGGGATTAGGTCAGTTTGTACTTCTTCCCATTCCTTTTCAGGCATGTAAACTAAATAATTTTTTCTAGTTCTTTTATGTCTTTTGTAACTATTTTTTTTGTGATTGTCTACTACTGAATGATTATTACTTCTTTAATTTTGGATGTTTTCTTTTTTTTTTTTTTTTTTTACATGTTTGAAATAAAGTAAAGCTAACCAACCCTCCTAGCTAAGTTGCTATAGTTGAGGCAAATTAGGTTTATGGCTCCCCTGCAGCAGAGGACCAGAGTTCAATTGCGTTTGGCTGTTTTTTGGGTTCTGCTGGCTGCAGGCTCTGCTGCTTTCCTATTGATTCTGGTAGGTTCCAGAATTTAGTGGGTGGAGGAGGCAAAACTTTGCCTGCATATTAATGCAGCCTCAGCCAACCCCCTCCATTGGCACGAAAAGTGGCCAGCAGGGGGCTGGGGTATGCATAAATAGTATGGGGCCTGAAACACCAGGGTCTATGTTCCTATGGGAGAAGACCCAACTGAGGGCAGAGACCCTTTTGGCTGTTATCTGCAGAATAGACTAAATCCATTTGGGTCCCAGCTCTAGCTAGAGTGCAGGGCATGTGATCCGATTGTGCCAATTTCACTGCGTTTTGTGAACCGTTTTTGGGGTTGTCGTTAACCTAACATTGACACCTGCAGCGGTTCACATGAACGAATTGTGATTGTGATGCGGTGCGTGAAACGCACAGGAATGACTGCGAATCCTGCACCGCATTAGTGTGAACCTATGCTGAAAGATCATTTTCACTACACCAAACCGACATCTACAAACAAAGCACCTTTTTAATTGCTCTTTACAAATTTCCATTACTAAACCTTAAACTTTAGGTAAAATTATTTTTAGCTTTGGATAAATGGAAAATGGGAATAGTTAAGACTACTGTAAGGTTTTTTCTTTTTCTTTTCTTTTGTGTTCTGTTGGGTTGTTTTTCCTTTATATCCCATCCAAGATACACAGGTGGACTTTAGAGGAAATGTCCCCTCTTAGAATAGGGAATATCCAGTCTTAGAAAAGGGGTCGACAAAAGAAAAAATGGTGGCACACTGCAACAGGGTCAAATTGTGAAGAAGTCTTTATTGGTCAATGCCAGACAAAGAATCACAGAAAGGTTGATGCGTTTTACACAAGCAATTCGTGCCTAATCAAAACGTTGAAAAGGTGTCCCCATTGAAAGATTTCCCTTTACAGTACCTTCTTTCCAATATTTGGATTTACAGCACCTTCTGTACCAGACACAATGGTCACCAGGGCAAATATAAAGGGTAATTATCCCCAGTCGGGACACTGAGAGCAGTTAACCACTTGCCGACCGGTCACGTTGACCGTACTGCGGCAAAGTGGCTCGTTCCAGTCCAGCGACGTAGACCTACGTCGCTGGACTCCTCCCCTTGTGGGCGGCGCGCGTGCGCCGCCGGAGGCTCGCCCCCACTGTTTTCAGTCACAGCGGGAGTCGGGCCAGGGGAGGAGCGGCGGTGATCACCGCCGCTCTTCCCCGATCGTCGGGGAATCGAGTCTGGAGATCCGCCCGCTTGTGTAAACAAAGCGGGCGGATCTCCTAAGTGACAGGCAGGGTCAGATTGCGATCTGTCCCTGTGTCACTCAGATACCTCCCCCCACACACGTCAGTAAGCACCAGGCATACATTAACCCTCCCTCTCCAATAAAATTAACCCCTTCCCTGCCAGTGTCATTTTTACAGTAACAGTGCATATGTATAGCACTGATTACTATAGTAATGTCACTGGTACCCCCAAAAGTGTCAAAAATGTCAGTCAAGGGTCCGATCTGTCTGCCACAATGTCGCAGTCCCGCAAAAAAAAAATCGCAGATCGCCGCCATTACTCGTTAAAAAAAAACCCACCAAAAATGACAGAAATCTTTCCCTTAGTTAGTAATCACAATAACTTTTGCGCAAATCAATCAAAATACGCTTATTGTGATTTTTTTTTACCAAACATAGGTAGCAGAAAACAAATTGGCCAAAAATGTAAAAAAATTTAGATTTTTAAATTTTTTTGGGGGGAATTTCATATTAAAAAATTTGAAAAATATTGTTATTTTTTCAAAATTTATGCTATTTTTTTGTTTATAGCGCAAAAAGTAAAAATCGCACAGGTGATCAAATACCACCAAAAGAAAGCTCTGTTTCTGGGAAAAAAAGGACGTAAATTTCGTTTGGGTACGGCGTCGCACGACCGCGCAATTGTCAGTTAAATTCGCACAGTGCCGAATCGCAAAAAGTGGCCTGGACGTAAGACAGCAAAATCCTCCGGTGGTAAAGTGGTTAACACTGGACAGAAGTCCTAAGCCTTCCATATTCTATTCAAAACTAAAAATATGAAGTTTGGACTTTACACAGATTTAAATCGTTTTACAAAAAAAAATGCATAGCCAACTTAGAAGATTTTACTTACCTATGTAATGTGATGCAGTGATCTGATCATCGGATATCAGTCTGCTTGCCATGCCAAGAGGAAAGTTACATTCTGGAAAATGAAGCATTTTTTTATGTACAAAAACTAAAGATAGTGACAAAGGCAAAGATTTTTAATAACCCTAAGCAACTAGATTTTACATTTCTTTTAGTGTAGAGCAGCAAATGGAAGAAGATTGTACTTTATCTTCAATGGGCCTCATAAAAATTCAAGTATTTAAATCGAATCACCTGATTATCTCCATCCTATATTTCTCCTTACCTGCATTTGCAATGTTGAATATTGCTTGCATTCCTGCTTGCTGATATTCTGCCACTTCCGTATCTAGCTGCCAAAGACCGGGTTTTGCAGGACGCATTTCAACTGTTGCAAATGAACCTTTAAGACAATTCAATGAATGTAATTAATCATTTTTTACTTTCATGATTATAGATGAACTAACAGTAATAAACCATCACCACTAAAGTATAAAACCCAAAAACAAAAATGTTTTGATCACCAGCTGGATCACCTGGTGATCCAGCTAGCAACACATTTCCTGTCTTAGGGATCTCCTCTGGATGGAAAAGCAATAGGCAAATCTTTGGACAGCAGCATTGCCAATTTGGGTAGAGGATATCATTAGATGCACTATGATATGTGGATTGACTTAACAAACACATTAAGGCTGGCTGAAGAAAAGAAAAAACATTCTATTTTTCCTACACCAGCCTTTACCTCGGCAGCAGCAATTTGTTTTATGAACAACTTCTACATTAATTCCTGGACGGACCTTGGGTTGTAAAAGCCAGTAAGACACAGGAAGGAGTTCACCAGTTGACCTCATTACCACACACCGTGCACTTGCCCTCACCCCTTCAGCAGATGGTTCCCACCTAACTCTACAGGTGCATGCGTTTCTGATGCAATTAGTGATCATCATTCTCACTAAATACTCAGCCATACATTTTTTTTACACCTTACCTTCATCTTGCATAGTTCCTTCATTTGGCAGAGTGTGCAGGTGCTGAATGTTCAAATAACAGTCTATGTGGATAGAACTGTAGTACTAAAAACAGGAGAAGTGTGTCTTGGAAGTATTTAAAGCTCACCATACACTATACAATCTGATTGAAAAATCTCCTTTAGAGCTACCGTCAACTATGTAGTGCAAGGGCCTGCTTGATTTAATACAGAGTGATTGCATAAATGGCATGTCCAATCCTCCTATTATATAGTTTTGGTAAAAAAAAGGCGATCGTACTGAGAATGTATTTTAGGTGTATAAAGGTGGCCATACATTGTACATTCTCGGTATGATCTAAAGAATTTACTGTATGTCAGCACAGCTGTGTAAATCCTTCTCTAATCGCTTTCAAAAATTTTGGAGGGCTACCGCAAAGTGGGAGAGGGTTTGTCCCCCTGCTGTCTGCAGATAAAAACCTGTGTCCCAGTTATGGGACTGCCACATTTTCCCCAAACAGGCCTTCCAGATTTGCCACAATGTGTTCTAAGCTGGCCAAGGAATCTTCTGATAACACCATCACCATTCAGCTATCATCATCCTCATCAGCTGGGTAGGGACCTGATACAGGCGAGCGGCACTCTCAGTATCTCCTCCCACTTAGATAGAGAGATGTCCTTCCGCACTAGCTGTGAAGAGGAGCATATCCTGCCGACTGTCGCCAAGTGTGGGAAGGGTGCAATATGGTGCTCCTGTCTCAGATATTGCACTCAGGTGGATGAGAACAGTATATTAGGAAAGTCCCAACAATGTACAATCAGTTCCAGTGGGTAGGCACAGTAGCAGATGATTGTATTCTTGAAATGATGCCGACAGCCTATGCAGTGAGGAGCAGGAATGGAGCCTGCCGGTCCACACCCAAATAGGAGGCTTCCTAAGTGGAGATAGTGTAGTACCTGCACTTTCCCTACTCCTCAGGAATCACTTCCTGCCTCTATGCCCTGTCCCTGCCAGACCCTGAACCTGTCCCTGGTCACTCGCACAAAGAACGCCAAACCTATGAGCCAGAGTTTTAAATGGACACTGCCTTGACCCAAGATGGTCGCTGAAGTGGGTGCCAATGTCCAATCAGACAGCTCTTCTCCTGGTGACTGCAGAAAATCATAAAGGAACCAAGTTCCGCACAACTTTCTTCCCTCCTTCTGCATTGCTGTTTCAATTTAGCGCCACCTACAATGGGGAGTACAGACTGCACCTGCACCTGCCTACAAGCATGTTTATTGTCAGCACATGGACTGAATAATTCGTTGTACTGCTTCTCTCTTTCACACAAATTCAGGTACTTACTGTGTTAAAAAAAAAAACATTTAATGATGTATAGAGCTGCATTAATGTATGCCATTTTTATCTATCTGGAATCCAGCTTTAAAAGAGAAGTATGGGCTTGTTTTTTTTAATCATGCTTGCACTCCTATGATCTACAGGATCCTTTAAGTAAAGTAAGTAAATCAAAACATGCACGACAACCAAAAACAATTAGAGAAAAAAATATGATTTAGTGTACCTGGTATTAGAGGATAAACTCCAAGTCGATGTTCTTTATTTATACTTTCAGTGACAGTCTGACCATGAAAATTAATCACATGCACATCTTTTGGATTTCCCATGTTTAACAAATGCCATCGCACTAATTCATCCTGATACATTTGAAGACCTTGCAGATTGTAGGTAATTCCATTTATGGCTGAAATCAAAGGATAAACGCATAAGAAAAAACATTGTACATTTAATGAAGAACTCAGGTAAAAAAACAGGTATTATTTTTTGCTATTAATTGGTGATATCCAACTTGAAAAAAATCTCTGGGTGTTTCTATCATCCAAGCTATACAACAGCTTTATCCTGAAAAAAACTGGCTTTTTATAAGCCTGCAATTCTTTGTTTTTGTGGTTTAAGCTCTATCTCCACATTCATGCTTAAAATCTGTATATTACTTAAAGTGTTTGTTACCCCAACACTTCATATTATTGATATGTGCCTGCTGTACCATGTGCTTGTATGAGAAAGTATCCTGTTCTCTAAGCAGGAGAGCACACTGTGGTCAGTTCTCTAGCTATGCTGAGAAATCAGTGTACTCTCCTCCAATGATCAGACATGCCCTCGCTGCACAGCCATTCACTGGGAAGCTCATTGTATGCTGCTTCTCTTTCCCCAGCTCTTATGCAGCTGAGAACAAAGGCAATGTGATCACCTATAAAAAAGGGAAAACATGTATTTATAATGTTTTTTTAGCTATACAAACATTTTTTGCCTTTCATTTCTATTTTAAACGAAATGGGTTGTTTTACAAGATGAACGTTTACAATCACTTTAAAGGATAAGTACGGGTTCACAGAATACCACAAAATAAATATGCCGAAGATTTGTGTGTTTGGTAGCAGTTCCTGCATGTCTTTGGGATGGAGGGCTGTAAGGTATGAAGGAGGGCATCACCAGTGTGTAAGTACTTTGTGGCTAACTTCTTGTTATTTATTACTAGAGCTTTACTTATGACTGAAACCTTCACTTTTTTCTCAGATCCCACAACTCAAAAAAAAAAAAAAAAAAAAGAAAGGATAAGTTAAAGTTATTTAAAAATATATAGCATTAGGAGCTGGTAGTTGTCACATTGAACTGAACTTATTCTGTAGTGCTGGAGAAGTTTTGCTGGTTAACCAAGTAGTTTATTTCAGAACTAATGGCATTAATAGCCACATGGGTAAATGTTGCTTTAATCCAAACACCATGGAATGTGTCAAGGTAGATGTTTGGTTAGGGTATATTCATTTTCTTCCAAAACCACGTAAAAGTAAACAAATTGTGGCACTCAATATGTTTTTAATACAATAGGTGCAAAAAGATGAGGAAATCTGGGACCACAGCACAAATAGTATGAAATATTAATTTCAGTTCATTAATTTTAGAAGGTACTGTGAACAAATTATACAGCTATCTACAAGAATTCCCGGGGCCCCAGTGGTAACAGTTCAGTCTATGCAAATTGTGCATCTATAGAAGTTATAGCCACATCTTTCTGGCAAAAATGCATACTAATACAAGACCAACAGTTGAAATATCAGACATGACTCTGTAAACAGGGGCCTAGGAAATTAGTGAACCTTCCTTTTTCGTGGTCACTATAGTTTTTTCTACAGAGATGGGGGGTGGCATTTGGGCAAGTTTTAGGGAAGTAGTCAGGATAGTCAAGGTTCTGGTAACAATGCGATACACAAAATAAGTGCAGTGCTAAATATATAAGTGTATATAACTATGATGAAACATTGATGAATCCAAATCAAAATAGTATCAAAAATGATGAGTCCATAATAATATAGTGTGGCGAACAAACGTGGAAAACACCGAAGTGAAACTGAAACGTTCAAACGCTCAGGCGTCCAAACTTAACAGTGAAGATAGACCCAGCATCAAAGTGAAGAGGCAAATGTGCTCACCAGATGGTATACCATGCCATACCATACCATATCATTACACTATGTTTGTGTACTATGTTTGTGTACTTTGGCTTTTTTCCCTTGTCGATGTGCCATCTGGAAAATGAGACCATTTAATCTAGAACCCCACGGATTCATTCAATCAACCATCATCTAAGATCGATCTGTTGCCTTGTGGAGGAATTTCTAGCCTGTATGACCCACCTACTATAAGGTATCTGGGTCCATACCATCTGGTGAGCGCATTTGCCTCTTCACTTTGGTGCTGGGTCTATCTTCACTGTTAAGTTTGGACACCTGAACGTTTCAGTTTCACTTCGGTGTTTTCCACATTTGTTCGCCACACTATATAATTATAGACTCCTCATTTATGATACTATTTCATTTGGATTCATCAATGTTTCATCACAGTTATATACACTTATATATTTTGCGCTGCACTTATTTTGTGTATGGTTTATGGACAATCTTATGTTGATTGTAGTGCTGGCAGCTTTATATATTACTGTCAGCGCGGTGCATTTTTTACATATTTTGATTCTAGTAACAATGCAAAACTAAATCATAGAGGCACACATAGAAGCCGTTTTTCTAGGTGATAGCCTTTTATTTCTCAATGTTTAAAACCGATGATAGGTTTGCTTCAGTCTCTGAGGCTGAAAGGGTTTTTAAATAACTTTGTATTTAATTCTGATTCAGTTATTGTAATTTAGAAAACACTGTGCCATTTAAACTAGACCTTGGTTGTGTTTGAATACAACATACCATGAAATGTGTGACATTTATTTGCATATGCTGGCTTGTCTGTGATGTCTGTACATGTATTCTTTGCTTTATTAAAGTACCAGCTTTTTTCTTCGTCAAAAGTCATAAACAACAATGTGAATTCACGGGCGTCCAGTGGCCTGTTTCCTTTATCAAGAGTACCACTTCTACAAATAAGCAATGGACCTATTAAGCCTGAATGGATGTCCTTTTCCTGTTGAGAAATAAAGGTATATGCACAAAATAAATAAAACATTTTGATAGTTAAAGTCCATTCAAATGCTCTTTTCTTCTTTCAGAGTGATAAACAGGCATTGATAAGAAAAGTTGGCATTGACATTTAAACCATTCTGGGTAGAAGTTCATCAGATCACTCAAAAATTTTCAGGCTCAATACCAAATGATCCAACCTTCTTTCTACTACACCACAATACCATATCCAAGAAAACCTACAAGAGATCAGTACTGCCTCAATTGATTATCATTGCCAGAAGCTGCCCTCTGAGGCTTTCGAAACCCCCCTTTCCTAAGTATGCTCTGTGGATAACCAATAGAAAAAAAATTAAACTAATTGAAGGCCTTGGGGTTGATTTACTACATGCAAATACGCTGTACACTTTGCAGGGAAATTTTCATATTGCAAGGGCATTTTTCAATGAACGTAGTGAAAATTTACTTTTAAAGAATATCCACTCATGTGCAAGGAAAATGAAAAGAATTGTATCTTTGCTTGTGCAGGATTGGATGATGGAAATCAGCAGAGCTTTACCTTGTTCCCTAAGCTAATGGGAAATTATGTTGCAAAGTGAACAGCCTATTGGCTTTTAGTAAGTCAACCCCCTTTTGTCTTCCAGTACACGCATTAACACTAAATTCTGGTTGACTTGGTATTACTGGATGGCTTTTACTGCCACCCCCGATTGTGAAGCACTTCTGAACAACAACCCTCACAACTCACAAAAAGGCATCACTTGAACAAGTGATCTACAGGATTCCCTTGCTCCTCCTTTCCCCTCATATTTACCCTCTTACCTCCACTTCTTACACCCTTACAAACTCTTTCCTTTGCTCCCCTATACCCCATTTCTTAGCATCTTTTCCTATTTTCTCCATACTCCTTCCTAGCCATATACAGTATAAAATGCATACACTACACGGAATGATTCCAATAGACCTATTGCAAGCCTAAAAATACAATATGCATATAAATCAGCACTCGCTTTCAGCAATCCTAAACATAATTCTAAAATTACAACTATTAGCAATCTGAAAGTTTTTAAAGTCCCAATCTATAAAGTGTCTTTCCAAAGGTTTTTCCAAGTTCAATAGACAAAACAGCTTCAGTAACACCCTCTCTGGTTGTGACTCCCTTGTAGTGCTTCACTCAAGAAGGTGCAAAAGATCCTTATAATTCTCAAACAGGACCTTCTATAATACTCCAATGTGGCTGTTTTTACAGCATCTTTATCTTCCCTCCAGAAGGATTCCTTCTCCCCTCTCCAAATTAGTGTCGGAAGCAAATATAAGATCAATAACGCGCCTTTAATTAAATTCTCTCTGCTGAGAATTCCTTATTCAATGCATCAAGAAAGACACATAAAACCGCCAAAGCATGAAAAAATATAAAATAGTGTGATACCGCTTTAATTTATAAATTGTGAACAAAGTGTCATCTCACTCACATTAACATACATGCTCAAGTGCCATAACCAAATGTGAAACAGTGTCTCCAACCAACTCATCAACCTATGGTCACACCATACACCTTACCAAAATGCTATACAATAAGTGATGTGCCTAGTAGGTATTTGCACAATAAAAAATTGGATTTGACCTTACATTGATGCGGCTCTTCTCTAATGTTTTGCATTGGAGAATCCTAACATTGGAGGCTAGAGGATTGGGAGGATTATTGATGATACAATTATATTCATGAACAGCGCTTATTGTCACAACCAGAAAGGACATTACTGATGCTATTTTCTCTACAATGAACTTGGAAAAACCTTTGGAAGGACACTTTATAGATTGGGACTTTAAAAACTTTCAGATTGCTAATAGTGAGACTTTTAGAATTTTGTTTAGTTTTGCTGAAAGTGAGCACTGGTTTTATATGCATGTTATCTCCCCACTGGGACTATGGGGGGTTCTCTCAGCTGCTGCTACTATATTGTGATAGACATTAGAGGAGCCTCTGGTATGCTAATTTGTGCAATAACTAGTTATACAATAGTTCTTTCTGATAGGAATAACAATACCACAACCAGAGCCAGCATTAGCTTTTTTTTTCAGATAATGTTATACAGTATATACAGTAGATATACTGTAGATGAAATCCTTGGTAATTATCTTTACTGTATTGACTGTTGCAATAATGTCCTTGTTTTCCAAATGTTTTTCGCCCTGTAACCAGTCTATGAATCTCTGTTCTCATAAATAAAGAATATACAAAAAAACAAGCTGGCGTGTTAAATGTCCCAAAAAAATATTATTATTTTTTTTTAGTAAACGCAGCTGGAAAGCTGGATTTCATCTGCACCATGCCAAGGAGTGTTGAAGAGGGTAGGAGGAGGAACTGAGAGCGGCTTCTACATTATTTCCTTATGCTCCTGCAGATAGAACTGTGCGGTCACACTAAAGGACCATGGAAGGAGCTAGGTGTGGCTATTCATTTATAGTTGCCATACACATTGCTAACATCTGAGCAGCTACAGCAACAAGGATAGCAACATTACAGTGATTTCCCTGCAGAAGGAGGAGCAATGTCACCCTATTAAAGGAAGTTCATATTCAATTGTTTTACAATCAGGATCAGTGTAGCCATATGCCGTAACCATATGGCAAACCAGTGATGTCAGCGCGCCTTCAGGAGGTAATGAAGGTAGTGGGCACAGCTGCCGATATAGACAGTGGAGTGGAGTGGGTGACCATATCGAACCATCAGGGGGTAATCTGACTGAGAGACATATATATTTATGCTTTATTCTTATCTTGTGTTTGTAAGTGCAATTTTTATGGGGGGTAATGGTGCAATTAATCTTTTATACAGTTACACTTTGGTGCTGTGCTTTATTTTGGTGAGAACACAGCATGAATCGTTAGATTCATGAGCACTGATGACAAGCCTGTAGAGAGACATTAGCATTACAAATTTTCTACTCACCTATCTGCCATGAGTGTTGAATTCATACCAAATACTAATACCACAAAATGCCTGATTATTGAGAGCTGATGAATATCCTACATCTAACTATGTGTCTGCCAAAGTGATAAGCACTTTTCAATGAACGAAAGTCTATTTCTCCAGAAGAAAATACACAAATGGTACAAACATATCTATCAAACAAATACTCTTACATCATCCAAAGGACTATTAAAAACATTAATATCCAAAAATTGTGCATCACCACAGTGTTTCACCTGAGGACTGTGGAGGTACATTCAACCACCACCAAAATGTCATGTTGTCCAAATGCCTTGGAAAGCTTACAATGCCTAGAAAGTCCTTATAGATGGCCTTAAGTTTGAAAATACGTGATGTATCTAGTCCTGAGTATCACGGGGCTGGATGTCATGTAAACAAATCTAAAGGTTTCACAACTAAGGTCTCAATGCAAATTACTCTTGATATGCACTTGGTCCACCCCCTATGACAAGCGAGCCTCCCAATAAAAGAGGACCACAGGATCCACAGACCATTCCTTGCTCTGTTCCAAGTCCTCCTACCAACTTCCTTCCTAAAACTCCACAGGTCCAGACATGCGACTATCAGCTAATAGGTTCACGTGGACTTTAAAGGAATTGCGAAGGGAAAAAAATGACATGAGCTATAGGTTTATAGCAGAGTCATATATCACTTTTTAAAGCTAAGCATTAGATACATAAAAATGACACTGTTATGCAGCTAAGTGTTGAGGGTGAGGTTAAGAGTTTGAATCACTCTGTCAGAACCAAAATCTGTGAGGTATGATGAGAGGTTACTCAGAGGTGCTCAAGGAAACCTGTTGCAGATTTCAGTATCCACGCTCTTCCTGAATGTTGAGCCATTCCCTTGGGCCTAAGCTTTAGCACTTGTTGCCCACCCCTTTTTGCCTCTCACACTTTTCTATTGACAAGTAAGGTAGCCCATTACAGTGATATACCTATAGGAATGTATGGGGTGGGAGGCAGCAGGCAAACTCTGTAATGACCAAGTAGTATTGGAGCTTTGCCTGGTTATAACTTCCTGGCATTCAGTTGAATCAGGGGAACTGAAAGCTGTTGCTACAGGTATGTACAGGCACCACTAGGGGCATTCTCTTTTATGTCAGCTTGTTTTATTTTGTCATTGTGGTAGCACGACTGTAATAGAACACAGGTGCCATGGAATAAGTGCCACCAAGGATGCTATGTGCAGGTAGTCTGCTGTTCTCACTGTTTTCAGGTGAGTTACCTTCAAAAACTGACTGGTTTCCAGCCAAAACGGAACAGAATATTATATGAACACCTTTAGGGGCAGGGATTGATGTAAATCACCATGTTTTGTTAAAATACTTTTAAAAGTGCCGTAGCTGTAAATGCTACTGATACGCATTGGTCAAAGCAGATATTGAAGTTATTTTTTTCCATGCAAAGATAATTTAGCCTGTTTTTCATGCCAACTGATGCAGTGTGCGAAAATCTTTTTCCATGTTATTTTAAAGTTTTTAGAGATTCTAAAAAACATGTGTTCTTACAATGCTGACACCAGAATGATAGGCCCATGTTCTGCAGGCTGATGCCTCTGGCTCAGGTCCAGATTGTTTTGTGGCATACCACACATAAACATATACTTCTCCAGGCTTTACAATGTCATCTCCCCGAAGCCACTCCTCTGTTTCATCGGTATAGCTATATCCTTCTGACGACTTTTCATAAGAAACTCCGTGGGCATGAATAGAATAAGGGCGACTTGCTAAGTTTTTAAAAGTCACCTACAAGAGAAAAAAACCATAAGGTCACAGATTGACAATAATTTATTAAGAAATATACCATGGATAAAAATATTTATATTTTTCTTTCACCTTTTCTTTTACTTATTGTGGCTGATATTTTTTTAATTACACACAACATTTACTTACAAAAAAAAAAAAAGAAAACTTTGAAGCTATGAAGTAGAAAAAAAAAAAACAAAATGTAAAATTAAAGCAAATGTAAAGTATGTATTTCAGGATAGGCATTTAATTTATTTTGCTATGAGCTGCAGTGTTCATACTGACATATATTTTCAACATGTGTTGGTACTTTTTCACCTGATATTGGTAATGAGGCCCAGTTACCAACAAAATTAGATTTATATTTTCTGTTATCCTGGGTCATCTCGTGCCACCCCCCTCCACCCTTACACTACTTTATTTGGCTGGTTTAGAATCTGCAAAAGGCATATCAGGTGCTTAGGGTTGAAGTGCCAAAAGAGACAGTTTACCCCCTCTGAGAAACTAGTGAAGATCTGCTGGGCAATGAAGTGCTGACCCTCCCACCCAAAATTTAGAAATACATTTAGGTAGAATTAATCTTTACATTTCCCTCTAGCCATTAGTTCTCAACATTTAATGGATGCTCCAAGTTGGGCAATCTTGTATCGCTTTTAACTAACACACCAAGTAAAAAAAAATGATCTTATATATAAAACATTTCACCTGGATAACATCTTCAACTTCAGCTCTTATTACAGGTCCAAGTATACCAAGATGTTCTTCAAATTCACCATCTACAGCAGGTTTTGTGAAAGTGCTATCAAGATACTGCCGAAATATAACTTTTTTATAGACAGTCCCTCTAGAATCACTGACAGGTTTTTCATTAACATTGTACCTGTAAAGAAAACATAATGATTGAAATATGACTTTTCTACAATTAAAAAATACACTATGTGAAAAAAATGGCAACTTTGGCTGTTGTGATAGCCATCATTTACTTTAGGTTTTCTGTTTTTGCAACTGACTTTTAAAGTTCTTCAAACGTATCAGTATTACTAGGTATGAGTAGAGGTCATAAAGGGGAAAAAACAACAGACAAGTAGGGATGATAAGAGGCGATAGACATACAACAGTGCTAAAAATATCAAATAAAGTTGCATGGAGTGCTATAATATTAAAATTGCAACTGATTTTAAAGTTATTCAAAGGTATCAGTGTCACTAGGTATAAGTAGAGGTCATAATGTGGGAGGGGGGGGGGACAACAGACAAGTAGGACTGATAAGAGGCGATAGACATACAACAGTGATAAAAATCAAAATAATCAAAATAGTGATAAAAGTCAAATAATAATATCATTATGCGTAGCAAAAGGTTCCTCCAAAGAGATTCTACAGTTTGAGACCGTACAGCTTGTATTGCCCTTTGAGTAATCCCTGAAAACTGAGTTGTTAAGTGGTGTAGTACCTGCTAAAATTACAACAGCCATGAATCGAATTAGAATAGCAAGAGTCAGCTTTTTACTGCTTATTGTGAATCTATACCATAGGGTTGATTTGCTAAATAAGTAAAGGCTGTTTACTTCGCAAAATAAAGTTAACCTGTTTTCGTTTTGAATAGCTAAATATGGGCCATGGAAATTTAAAAAAAAATGGATTTTCTCTAGTACATGACTGGGTATGGAAAGTGAACATAGCTTCACCAAATTTACTAAGCTAAGAAAAATTCAAATGGCAAAATGAACATTCACTTTGCTAAGTTAACGGTCTTTAAGTTTTTAGTAAATCAGCCCCATTGTGTAGTGACCTTGTGACAGTGCTGCAGGGGGACAATCTAAATTTGATACTTATGTATTTAACGCTTAATGTTTTCAGGGCTACCTAATGACTTCTACAACTCAGCTCTTTTATACAAATACTATTTTAAGGAGGCAAACATAAGACTCATATAAGACTTGCTACTATTGCCAAAGGCATTTTCCCCCAATCTTACTTTTGTATACTTGTGTATGCAAGAGTCTTCTAGGGGAATACTAGGTACTGTCCAGAAATAAAAGGGAGAAAAAAGGTAGAAAATATTTAATATGGGGGATGTAAAAGAGTAGGGGATGTGGTGTGAGGGGCTAGCTAGTAGTCTGGGGTAATTTTTAGATCTGTGAGAGAAAAACAATATGGGGAGTAAGAGGGAGGGGAAGGGAGGAGTGTAATATAGAATATCCAGCAATGTAAGGGTGGTAGGGTATGCCTACTAAATGGTCTACCTAATTTTGTAGTGTTCTTTTCTTTGCCATGTGTTTCATGTTTATACTTGTTTACACTGCACATTGTCTACTGCATGGTGTTTATGATATTGCCCCCTTGGGGTGGCTTATCAATTCCAAATGAGGCAGGCCTTGTGGGGTTGGTCAGTCTGTGTATAGGAAGGGTCAGGAGGACTTTTCCTGCTATGTAACCAGACTTTATTTTCTTCAGCCCCTTGGGGGGGACCTACTCTGGGGTTTCAGGTATTGGACTTTAGCTCTTGAAATGGACTATATTTAACCAACAAAGGGATGGACCAGATCATGAGGCAGGGGCACCAGGGGCAGTGTTACTGCCTGATAAGAATGTGAAGACATGTTATGCTGTTACATGTGAATAATTATGTTGGAAAAATAATTTGGTTGATGAAGAACATTGCCTGGTCTAGTTATTCAAGAAGTATGTAGTGGTATATGCACAGTGAGTTAAGAAGCATCCTCAAGGGAGAGAGTTCACACAATATATTGGGGTCCGGAAAAGAGACTTCTACATGGGATTTTAAAGATAAGTTTTCCTTTGCCAAGGTGTCACAGTTAGACAACTTTCGTGGGTTGGAGGTTCAGAAAATAAAGCAATCCAGGAAATGAGTGACTTGTTGGGCGTGCCGGAGGTCTCTGGTAGTGATGGGATCAGTGTGCTTGGATTCCTTTCCTAGCAGTCAGTCCCCATATTAGGTCCAGCTGCAGTAAGGGGCTTCCCAAGAACCTGGCCTGGGAGTCATGGGGGAGGGAGGCCTTGAGCAGAAGAAACACAGTGCAAAGCTTTTCGATACATAAGAGTGGAACAAGCGTGTACTAACAGTCACAAAGGAGAGTCATGGGTCATAAGCTGGTGAAGTTTGAAATGTGTTCTGCAACTCTTTTTCTGAAAAGCTACTGCTGCTCATGCTGGGCAGAGAAGGGGATTGCTTGCCTGTAGTGTCAATAGGAGTAAACATGTAATTTAAATGTCAAAGCAAAGCAGTGCCAGTTAAACCAAAAAACTGAATTATATTTTTTTATAACAACAACAAAAAAATCATGACAATATAAACAAAACACAACAAGAGCAAACAAAAATGTCCAAATAGGAGAAATCAAATAGTAATTCAATTACAATATTTACCTTATAGCCCTTCCAGAGTAATCCCACTGCACTTCTTCAGCTGCAATATAGTAAATTCTCTTTGTTCCTTTTGAGGTCCGTAGATAATTCTCTATGATCCTGTCAGGGTTGGTATAGCGGTTAACATCATCCTCTGTCATCGTTTTGTATGGCTCTTCATATGCAACCATAAGTTTAGGTTTCTCCTGAATGTTGTTGTTGAATTCTGCATCTGCATCATACTCTTCATAATCACCATCACCACCTCTGGGTACTCCAATCACTATTTCTTTTACAGATTTGGAAAAACCTCTGGGATTAAATCCTCTGGGAGATAACATTATATTGTTGTCCTCAGTAATGTTCTCATTGTTTGAGGTGTTTGAAGAGGCATATTGGTTCAGCTCATATTGAGTACTGTTTGCAGTCCTTTTTCCTTTTATTTTGCTTACTCTCTTTTTCCGTTTGACATATTTGATATTACTGGTTTTATTTCCAATGCCATGAATTTGGAATTTTTCCATTTTCTTTCCATAAATGATTCTATGCTCTTTTTTAGCTTCAGTTTGAGAGCTTTGTTGTGGTATGTCATTTGACGATGGATTTGACTGATTACCTGATTCATTTACATCATCTGTTTTTTCTTCAGAGTCTATCGGTTCTGAATCCTCCTTAAAGCCTGTTTCATTACCATGAGGTTCAATCATTATGATTTTCATTATATCTTCAAATATCTGAGAGCTGTGAATACAATTATAGTAAATGCATTCATTAATCATTAATGTATACAAGTATTAGTTTATATGCACTGGGGTAATTTAGATTCAGAATACCTAAATAATCCCAAAGGGAAATTATTGCAACACATACCACACTCAACAAAGAGAACACAAGATCACAACAATGAACAGAACAAGACACATAATGAATTCCTATAAACAGCCATTAGCACCAAATAAAACAAATTAAAACTACACTTTAATAAACTATCCATACAATTGAAATACAACATAGAATATATACCACAGATTAAAAAATAACAGAAATCAAACACCACTTTCTCTAACATTACTCTAAATAATAGATAACATAATACCAAAACACTATTAAAAACTACATACAAACCCTGATTGTAAACCATATTTAAATCTTCACCTCCAGTCCTCACAGGGAAGAATTATATAAATTTGATGGGCACAGGCAAAAGGGATTTCCTGTGTTGCATCATGGTTGTAACAATCTATCATTGAAGGTACTCCTCAGACTGAACAGTGTATTGTGAAGTGGGTGGGAGGAGTTGTCCAAAATTGAACGTATTTTAAACAACATTTTCCTCTCCAACACTGTTGGTAACGACTCCAGCTCCACGTGCGCAGGAGTGACGTCACCGTGGCTCCGGCCAATCAGATGGCCGGATGCCGCGATCCCGGAAGACGGGCGACTGGACATGTCGCCCGTCATAGAGGTAAGCGGGCGGCATGGCGGGGGCTCGTTCTAAGGTAAGTATTTCATAATGAGCTAGTATGCGATGCATAATAGCTCATTATGTGTTTCTCTTTCAGGGTGAAGAAAAAAAAAAATATGTGGGTTTACAACCTCTTTAAGACCTGTAATGGTTCTCGTGCCACTCCAGACTTCTCTTACTTTGTTTTGCTGGAGTTTCCACTCCAGTTTTTTCCTGTATTTCTCTCTTGGCCTCTCTAATCTTAATCCTCAGGTCCCTCTGAATCATTAACTCCCCCCTATTACCCACTCTAAAAGCCATCTTCCTGGAGTTTAGAATATCCTTCATATCCCTAGTTATCCACAGTTTATTATTTGAATAAAATCTACACAGAAATTAATATAATGTGTTATGCACTCAGAAAGCCCATCAATGTCTCTTCCATGTGGCTCACAGAGTGCATTCCAATCCGTTCCCTCACAACAACTCTGCATTAATTCAAAGAACTTCTCAGACCATCTCTTCACTGATCTGGTGGTCACAGGTTGTCTCCTAACCATGGACACATAATAAGGAATGAGGTAGACCAAATTTTGATCTAATCGGCCCAAGGGTAGAAGAGGAGAAGAGCTATATGCATTCTTCACATTGGCATACAGCAGATCCAGGGTCCTATCCTCTCTAGTTGGGCATCCCACAAACTGTGTGACATTATTCAAGGTTTCCTCCATGGTGATATGAATAAAATCACCTGAGATTATGATAAGGGCATTGGGATGCTTAGTTTGAAGTTTTGCAATAACACTGTGGATGGCATCACTTGCCAACATTGGGTTGGTAGAAGGCAGGCCAAGGTGCAAAAGAATAAGGCACTAAAAAGAGCATTCCAGGCAAAAGACTAATGGGTCAATTTATAAAATATTTGTTTCTCTAATGTCAGTAACATTTGTGCAAGCTGAACAAAAGGTTACCGCATGTTTTCTAATAGGTTAACGCCTCTATTATCAGCACCAACTAGTGACCAAAATACTGTATTTTCTCCTTGGGGTATTTCAGAAAACTATACTGCATTTTGGTCACTAGATGGAGCTGAGGATACCGGGATAATTCTTTTAGAAAACATTTGTTGAAAGTTTGTTTTGTACAATAAATGTTTTTTAAATAGACCCCAAAATGTCATCAGCCGTCATGAGAATTTTTGTTTACCTTTTATGTGTTTTGTTTTTAACCATTTTGTTTATCAGAATCTAGTTTTATATTTTTTACTGGTCATCATATGCAATAAAAACTGTAGCACCCCCTAGGCACTGTAAATAAAATATTCCCATGTCCTAAAATGTCTTAAACATTTTTAATTGAATAGACAAGGTTTGTTTAACCTCTCTGGCGGTATGAGTGTTTCTGATTTTAGGTGCTGAAAGCGGTACAATTATTTTGCTAGAAATTCTTAAGGACGAGCAGCCCAAACCAACTATTTACATATGATTTTTTTTTTTACTGTGCGTTCTTCTTTATAACATATCGGGTATGATAACGTTTGAAACACAAAATCATAAATTATAATATAATAAATAACTATAAATAAGTTAATGTAAGTTAGGATTAGGATAATAAGTTAGGATGTAATCATTCTGCACTCCTGTGATCTGTTTTCAGTTGGTTAACCCCGCTGTTGGCTGACGTCACTCAGCCAGTCCAGGTTGGGAAAAGATCCCAACTTTACAGTTAAGATCCACCCAGATGCCTGGGGAGGCAGCTGGGAGACTGAGCCATATGTTCCATCCCCTCCCTAGCCCAACACTCCAGAACGATGCTGCATCCTCCTAGATGAGTAGAAGTTTTTTTGTTAAAAACCCCATACTTCTCTTTTGTCATCCATGCCAGCTGTCCTTTGACATTGCTGTAAATAATGTCTGCTGTGATAACAACTATAATTTTTCCTGTCTCACTATTTATGCATATGGCTGTCTTGTGATCAATGATTTCTTGTAGCCCTAGATTTATGTCAACTATCCACTGATTCCTGAATAATTAATACTGAACAAGAAACTTAGCTACAAAATAATATAAGATACTATGTAAGGTTTTAAGATGGTCAAAAAATTAACTCAGCATTAGGCAGGTTATCGCTGGGTTAAATTTAAACATTCCTCACACAACAATTCCAAAATATGATGTGTTAATCAAATGCACAAGCTTTTTGGATCTTTGATCTTTAGTAAAAAGATAATTCAAACCATAAACCAAATTAACATACCCCAGCATCTCTTCAATTTCTCTGTCATGGTAATCAGTTATAATAGTCTTTGTCTCACTTGGTCTTGCAATAGATGTGGATGGTATGTCATCTCTAGATTTCAGGGTTGTGAACTCCAGGTGATTCTTTGGTGGAAAAGTTGTTGATGATACATTTGGGGAGTGGTGCTGGTCTCCATTTATTTTTATGGGTAAATTATCAGACGTGGTCTGTGATGTTACATCAATTGTAAAATTGACTTCATAAGTTTCCGTAAATCCTGCTGTTCCACGTGGCCACTGAATAGTTTCATTTTCTGGAAGAGTTTCTTCCCATTCCTTTGATTTATTTTCCTTATAATTGAAGTTAAAGGACATATCGGTGTAATTGGATGCCTTTTCCACATCCCTTTTTGCAACACTTATATATTGCGTGCCTTCTGAACTATTGGTCTTCTCCACTGCTTCTATGTGTTCTTTTTTTGTGCCATTAAAGTATGTAATGAATTCATTTTCTGCTTGAATAATGCTTTCTTCCTTGTCGGCATCTGTGCCGTGTTCCTTTTCTGTGGCATTTGTTGATTCTTCAAAATATGTAGTGAAATCATTTTCTGCCTGCATAATGCTTTCTTCCTTGTCAGCATCTGTGCTGTTATGGTCAGGTATATAGACATCCTGTGTTCTGTTAAATGTTTCTTCACCTTGTTTAGGGACAGGACTTTGTAATTTGTCCGTGAGATTCAATTCTTTTGAAGAATTACTAGGACTTGTGGGAAGAACATGTTCTTCAGCTGAAACGGACTCCTTGTGAATATCATGACTTCCCCCCAATGTGGCATTCTTAATATATGTATCTTCAGTAGACTCAGATGAATCACTGTCATAACTTCCTGATGTGCTTGTGTTATAAGGAACATCTACATTTTTTATTTTGGTCTCATACATATCATCTATAGCTAAAGCAGTAAGATTTAATCCTTCTTCTATGTTCCCTGTATTGTTCTTTGAAGATCTAAGATTCCACTGTAGGGCCAGACTATCAGTGTAGTCATCACCGTCTGTAATAATGTCTAATTCCTCATTTTCATCTGTTTTTGTTCTGACATCTGGATAATCAAATGTAAATTCTTCATCTTCAAACTCTTCATAGTCTATATGAGAAAAACACTTTACATCTCTGAATCTGACATTCATGCCAGATTTTCCTTTAAGGTTGAGATTACCAAAAAGCCACACACCTGCAGTAAAAAGGCATAAATACATTAACATGAAAATACATGTAAAAACATTAAGTACCATAGAAGTAAAAACAAGAAGTACAATATCTAAAGAACCAAAAAGCATAGCTAAAAGTTAAAAGATTTTGTTTAAAATTATTTTTGTGAAAATGCTGAAAAAAAATCATTTTTAATGACTGCAAGTATTCATCTTAGCTTGTTTTATAAGTTACATATACAGAAGTGTACATTATATTTTTTCAAGAGATTTGATAGAATCTCCTCCAGTGTAAGGTTCGATTCACTCCTATGCATGTTGCTTTTGAGCATTTCTGTAGTGCTTTTTGCTGTGCTTTCCACAGTTTTTCGCCGCGATTTGCGTTTTGAGTTTTTACGTTTTTTTTTTTTTTGGGAAAATTTGTTGTTGGGCAGCATTAAAAAAGCAAATTTCGGCAAAATCGCGGTAAAAACGCAATACTTGCATTTTGGATGCAGGTCCATTGAAGTCTATTGCATGCAAAACGCTGCATTTTGCAGGAAAAAAAGTCCCCTACCCTTTCCAAAAATGCCAAGGCACAAAAATGCATTGATGTGAACGTGTTCCATAGGAACCATGTTAAAAAAAATTAAAAGCATTTCTGCAAAAAGCATTAAAAAATGCATTTGTGTGAATCAAGCCTTAAGCCTAGTACACATGCAACGAATTTCCGCCGACGGGTCGTCCGTCTTTTGTCCAGAGTTGTGTTTTGTTGGTTGGAATGTGCTCTAGACTGCACACAAATTTTTCCCGCACGACAGAATTCTACTTCAGAAGTGATGTCATGTGTTGGTTTGCATTCTTTGTGTTCTTTCTTCTCTGAGCATGCCCAGACTTGCTCATAAGATTAACATCACTTCTGAAGTAGAATTCTGTCATGCGGGAAAATTCGTGTGCAGTCTAGAGCACATTCCAACCAACAAACACCACTCTGGACAAAAGACGGACGACCGGTCGGCAGAAATTCGTTGCATGTGTACTAGGCTTTAGACTAACTATAGGTAGACAGCCAGGGCCAGGAATAGGGGTGGGCAAGAGGGACAGCTGCCCTGGGCACAGTGGAGATTTGGGAGGTTGTGCTAGACAGGGTTATTTTGAGGGGGTATTTGTACTAGGAGGGTGGATGTGAAGGGGGATTGGGGGGGGGGTTAATGCTGGCAGAGGGGGATTTGCATGGGGGAAGATTTATGCTCAGAGGGGTAGATTATTTGAGCTGAGAGGGGGGATTTGTGCTGGAAGAGGGGGCATTTTTGTTTAATGTATGCTCAGGGGGTAAGTGGAAAGATTAGTGCTAACAATCTTTTGGGGGGGGGGGGATTTTTGCTGACACATAATGCTCACACCTTTGGGGGGAGGGTGCCATTTTGCATCTTTACCCTGGGCACTAGATGGCCTTGTCCCATCACTGTAGACAGCCCTCTCAGATCAACAGATGGCAAGTGATCTACTCACTGCTGCACTCCTAACAGTTGGATGTTAAGACTCATTGTCTAAGAACTCCCCTGTTATACAGGGGAGTAAGAGCTGTGATATTGTACAATTTGTCTGGCACTGCTTTGTACAACTTAAATACAGGCTACCATGTCCTATTATTCCTTATTAAGAATTAATGGAGATCAAATAGGACATGTAAGTAAACGCATTTAGTAGATTGTAGCAAATTTACAGCCATTTTCCATCTATAAAAAAACAAACATGTATAGAGGTCCCTAAGGCAAGTGACATGAAATCTTCAATGTGTCAACACAATTTCAAATATATTTTAACAGTATAAAACATTGGCTGTTTTTTTTTTTAAAGCATAAACTAGTAAATGTATTTTTTTTTTTAATCTTTTGATCTGGCGATCCTTTCATTTGTGCAAACTTTTTTCCAGTAACCTGCTGAGGTACCCACTGGAGGGTACCCTTGTTTGTTGTGAGCTGCTTAACCTGAGCCAGTAAGCTCCCTGATAATTTTTGTCCTCTTACTACTTTGCATGAACTCACATTAAAATCTCAGAGCCTCTTGGATGCTTTTTTTTTTTTTTTCGTTGGACTCAGCTTATATTGTCTGATTTATGAAAAACTCTTAAAATACTCATATTTAAAGTTAATTCACATACCAAATAAAAACACAAAGAAGCAAGAAGCTATTTTTTATTCTGTTTTGTGAACTACCTTTAATGTACATCGTATTGACTACAGCTCTTATTACTTTTGTGTAATATATTATACAATTTTGGTAAAGGGGAGCATCTGGCGCATTGTGTTACTAATAATTATCAATAATGTAATAATAAATTACTAATAAATGTATTTATTAGGTAATTAATTACTTATAAATGTATTTCCTCTGTACCTTCTACCCGCCCCCCAAAATCATCATATATTTGGTGCTACTATTTCTTATCCTGTTAAACAAAAACAAAAAAAAACAAAGTTGGGTAGCATTGGTACCTGAGCAATATCAGCATGACCCCTGTCATAGTTGCACCCTCTTAGAAATTGAATGCGTTGGGTGAATTACTGAAAGGGCAATGATCATTGAGGATGATTGGAAATTTCTGGGATTTTCTTTTTTTTCACCGGTTTTTATTTTCTTGCCTTACCTGTTTAAGATTCTTATCAGAAAAATACAAATATTTGAATCATTCAGAAAGGAGTAGCTTACCTATATTATTCATTTCTATGATAATGCTCTCACTAGTCATTGGAAAGAGAGTTACTAAATCTCCAGTTCCCCTTCTGTACCTAAAGGTATGTCCACTAATCTGTAGAGTAAGAGTTTCATCCCAGATTCCCACACTTGAAATGTGCCATGGAACCACATGGCTGTAACAGAATCTCAGGATTGCATTTTCAAGAGAATTTCCATTTATAGCTGAAAGAAAAAAAAAATGTTAACAAAGAACAAACAAAAGAAAAGAAAAGAAAGAAACCCAAAATCGACTTTTCAGAATGTTCTACATCATGCCTCACTGTATACAATTTGCTTAAGCAAAAAAGTTTTAGTGCATGTGTTGCAAAGTTTCCTGCTTGGAGATTCTCCAACAACACTTTCTGTTTCAGACAATGCTAAGCCACCACCTAGCAATTAGCAGCAGCGTTGTCATCCTGCCATGTGCTCTTCTTCAGTTGGCCATTGTGGTGCCTATGTGGTCTGTGCATACCTCCTGCAGACCTTATAGGCATTCCAACAGCCTACCCAAGAGCTCATATGGCAGGCTGACAATGCTTCTGTTAATTGCAAGGCAGTAGCTTGGTGTGACAGCAAAATAGCACCCGGCCGCACACAGGATCAACAGACTGTAGAGCTAAAATAGTCAAAGGTGATGAGAATTGGCTTCAGTTCCATCCTCCACCCAAAGAAGAACCCCCTCCCAAAGTAGCTTAGTGTTGTCAGCTTGAAATAGGAAGTGCTGCTTCTGGTAGGTTCTCCAGGTCAGAAACTTAAAAGAGTAACAAAAAATGATTTGCTTAGAAAAACTGTGTATAAGGTGGAGAATGATAACAAACAAACTAAAAATGGATTTTTATAGATAGTATGTGATGATGATAGGTATTATGGCATAGTATTATAGCTGCTACATTATTGTTGATGACATGCTTTACTATATGAAAAAGATGTTTAGAGCCAGTCAAACTATTGAGAGGATAACTGTACAATTATTACAGTTTTTCTTTGTAGGCTCTATCCCAGTATCCCATCAAATTATTACACTTTCTTGTCCCACCTCATGATCAAGATCTTTGGCCCTCTTCTTCAAAATTCTCCCAGCCATGCCCTACTCCTCTTGTGCTATACATGAACTATATATATTGCGTTGCATATGTACAGGGGAAGTGGAGGTCTGCAGGAAGACTTTTAAAGAATAGTCTACCAGTGTCAGCAGGACACACAGTGAGGATCTCTGCAGAGCGGAGACAAGTAAGTGTAGCACCCTCCTCATAGAAGCTGCTGAGTTAGGGTTCCCCACTGCTGCAAAGCCTGTCATTTAGCATTTCCTTCATTCACTCCAACACAGAAACTCAGTCTTTGACTTGTTTTTGTTGTTTATATTTAGGGGATGATAACTTGGATGGGGTAGGTAAATTATGGGATGCCCAACTTGAAAATGTCTAAACACAGAACAAGGGACAACATCCTCCCTATTTACAAAGATCTTCTTCTTCCTTCCTCCTGCACAAACGTGGTTCCTATGTACAGCACCTGCTGCTCACTCCTGGTGGAACTAGTAGTTTAATGCTAGTTCAGCAAAGTCCCATTACGGGCAGGAACTCTCAGTCCCTTGACAAAGGTAGAACAAATTGAGTGAACAGCATAACATCTCTCCTTCTGCTTCCCTGTGGCCACTGATCCCGGTTCCACTTGCCTGCAGAATGCTAGCCCACCTGACTGCCACCAGCCATGCCTGGCTGCTATTCTTCCCAGTCCTCCTGACTGACTGCCTGCACCAGTCACCAGTCCTGCCTGACTGGCACACACACATGGACATTTCCCAGGGCAATTTTAGAAGAAGACTTGGCACACCACTGTCTTCAAGAGAGCACTGTTAAAGCTGGCAGTCTCTCCCCTTGTCTTGTCCCAACACCGTGCTGATCTACTCACTGTATTTGCTTGCTCCTTCCCGCTGCCTCTCTGGAATAAATCCCTTCAACTGCCTCCTGTGGTGGGATCCTTCCAGGCCAGCTTTCCTGAGCTCCCAGCCTGATTCTCACCACTCCCTGGTATAGGGTCCTTTAAGGGCCACAGACAGCTTCCCTTAGCACTGCTTCTCCATCTTCCACCTGAACTCCCCTGCTGGCATGGCCCATGTCTATTAATGGGATTTCCCAGTCCCCTGCCAGGCCCACTCCCGGGGATTGGCTGAGAGCCAAACAAGATTATAGCCTTCACCCACTAATTCTAGAACATTTTTCAATGTCCCAGAAACAGGGGAAGGCACCAGAGAGTTGGCAGGATGAGTCATCCAGCCCTGGCCTCTAGTAACCCTGACCCAATTACAGACTCACCAATTAATATAAGACAGAGTATAGGTTGCCTACTCTCACTACTAGTAGCACACACTAGAGCAGGGATTCCCAAACTAGGGCCCTGCAGCTTCTGCAGAACTACACATCCCATGAGGCATTGTAAAACTCTGACATTCACATACATGACTAGGCATGATGGGAATTGTAGTTCCTGAACAACTGGACGGCCATCATTTGGGAATCCCTGCACTAGAGAATTATACATAAGCATAAGACTTAAAGGGGGACAATGAGGGCAGTAAAGGCTATAAAAGATAACTATACTAAAAATGGAGTTATCTTTAAAATTATAATTACATTCCATGGAGAGCATAATCATATCTCCTCATTTCTATTTTTACAGGTACCCACATCATTTGAGTTTGCCTAACTTACGCACATGCAGAAAGATATTTTTTCTTAAATTGCATTACATATGAGTGTGGTAATACATTTATTGTATTAAGAAGTTTCAGTGGTTATTTTAAAGCTGAACTCCAGAATAAAAGCTTTAATTTAGGTGTAGGGGGGGGTGCAGCTGGCCCCCAACCAGCTGTGAAGAGTGACAGGAGCGACTATGCTGTGGGCTTTCTTCCCCCCTGCTGTCCACTCTGCCGCTCTGTTGTGTGAGGAGTCTTTTGCTTCCCCCCTCTCTGTGAGCAGGAGCAGACAGGCTGTGAGCTGTCTCCCCCATCCCGCCCACAGCTCCTACACTGAGAATCAGAGTGTGTTGTGGGTTCGATCCCCAAATTCACTCCTTCTTCTTTCCCCCTCCTCCTGGCAATAGAAGATCAGATTCAATCAGGGGAGGGTGACACAAGGGTGCAAAGGACACTAGGGCATGTGGTCCCAAATGAACACAGCCCAATACAAGTCTTTGAGGGCTAGTGAAGCAGCAGACTTTAATACTCTGCACATAAGGGGAGGAGATAGTGTTTTTGTGGGCAAACCACCGGATCTCAGGGCAGACTAGGGCTGGATGCGAGAGCTGCTACTGAGGCTGCTGGGGGCTGAGAGAGACCAAGACAGAGAGAAAGAGAGAGAAGCTCTGTACCCTTTAAGGACCAGAGCCAAAAGACAGACCCAATGCAAGATTCCTATGTGCGGAGACCTAGAGCAGTGCAGACCGGGGGCAAAAAGCACACTAGTAGCCAAAGGACTGAGACGCCCAGGGTTCCCCTGCTGTGCTGGAACCCACCTACCCACTGGCTGCCTGCAAAAAAACTACATGAGGGGAGAGATTGAAGACCAGTCACAGTCTGTACCCTTTAAGGACCAGAGCCAAAAGACAGACCCAATGCAAGATTCCTATGTGCGGAGACCTAGAGCAGTGCAGACCGGGGGCAAAAAGCACACCAGTAGCTAAAGGACTGAGACGCCCAGGGTTCTCCTGCTGTGCTGGAACCCACCTACCCACTGGCTGCCTGCAAAAAAACTACATGAGGGGATAGATTGAAGACCAGTCACAGTCTGTACCCTTTAAGGACCAGAGCCAAAAGACAGACCCAATGCAAGATTCCTATGTGCGGAGACCTAGAGCAGTGCAGACCGGGGGCAAAAAGCACACCAGTAGCCAAAGCACTGAGACGCCCAGGGTTCTCCTGCTGTGCTGGAACCCACCTACCCACTGGCTGCCTGCAAAAAAACTACATGAGGGGATAGATTGAAGACCAGTCACACTGCACAAGAAGAGAGAGCAGCAGTGACCGGTCTTTATTACAGGAAGCTTCTGCACAGAGGCAAAATTTCAAACTGGGATTACTACACAGATCTGAAAGAAAATACACAAAACACATCAAGATTCCAGGAGAAATAGACATGTGTAATGTATTTGGACAATATTTGCTTATCCTTTAATAAAATGAAAAATCCAATGTAACTTACTGTTGATAACATAGGAACTGTAGAGAGTTTTGGGGTCTTTGGTAAACATCCAGCTACAGGCTTTTAGCTTATTGACTTCATAGTACCAGCTTTTATTCTCATCAAACACTGCAAACATTGCAACTTGCTCTTCATCTGCTTTCTCCTGAAGTGGGAGAAGTAGGCAATTATTACTGATCTAAATATAGGTCCCAGTAATGCAAAGTAAACTAATAGCCAATAAGCAGAGACTGATAGAAACAGGCCCCCTAAGTATGTTTATTTTAGTCATTATATAATAGGTGATGTCTTTTTCCATTTCAATGCCATCTAAAAGTGGAAGAACAAAAAGATGGCGGCTTCATTTTTTATGCCACGCAATATTTGTGCAAATATTTACAAACTCAAAATATTATAGAATAAATACACTCATTTTTTTTATACACATGAGCACAATGCAATCTCCAAATTATTATTAAATATAAAAGACTGCGTCAAGATAATAAAGAACAAATATACAGTATATAGCCTCAAAATGATTTGTACTTGGCAAACTGTGATACCCCATATTGTAAAAAGGCAACACATTATAAACTTTTTGGATGGCCCAAAATAATTGTGCATGTGGGGACATCTTATGTGTCAGGCAAAACTAATTTCCGCACGTACATGTATCCTTTTATGAATGTGCGTATTGAGAGGTATTTTAAGTGGTTTTGTACTCTTTTCATTACATTTACATTTTTTTAAAATATATTTATGTTTTTCTTTATTACTAGTGCCAGTGCCAGGCTACCTTCATGGAGACATCAGTGGTTTGTTGGATCTCTTTAAACCCATACAGAGGGGGACAGAAAGCCCAGGTAAGGGCCACCACTTGCTGACATGTAGAGGTGATCCCATAACTTCACAGCTACTCAACTCACCTAGCTGTACTATATAGAGAAAGGTTACATTTACAGTTACAGTTACATTTTAAACAAGCTACTGCAACCATGAGCTTGTTTTTAGTCATTGACTGACCCACTATAATAGTCTTGATATGGTTTAATAAGCAACCTGTCAGCATTATCAAATCACATTATTATTCTAATTAACCACTTGCCGCCCTCCCACCGTCAAATGACGGCGGAGCGGTGCGGCTCTCGTTCAGGGACGACATCATGTGACAGCGCCCCAGAACGGCTGCTCTCGTGCGCCCGCGGGGGCGTGCAGCATTGGGATCGTGACCACGCCATGTTCCCAGGACACGGCGCGACCCTGATCTTGGTAAAGAGCCAATGACGGGGCTCTTTACCCATGTGATCGGCTGTGACCAATCACAGCCGGTCAAATGTAAATGAGGAAGTGCCGTTATTTGGTTCTCCTCGCCTCACACTGTCAGAGTGTGTGGCGAGGAGAGCCGATCAGCGGCTCCTCCTCAAAGGGGAGTACAAGACAAGTAATCAGGGCAACGATGATCAGTGCCCTGATTACAATACAGTCAAAAAAATGCACAAGAATGACATGAAACATGGCACATCAGTTAACCCAATCAGTGCACCCAATCAGTGCCAATCAGTAACCCCAATCAGTGCCCATTACTAATGCCAGTCAGTGCCTGTCAGAGTCTGCTCATGTGTGCTGCCCATCAGTGCCCACCAGTGTTGCCCACCAGTGCCCACCAGTGCTGCCCATCAGTGTCCATCAGTGCCACCCCTCAGTGGCGCACACCAGTGCTGCCTATCAGTGCCCATCAGTGCCACCTATCGGTGCCCATCAGTGTGGCATATTAGTGCCGCCTCATCAGTGCCACCTAATCAGTGCCCTTCAGTGCCACCTCATCAGTGCCCATGAGTGCCACCTCATCAGTGCCCATTAGTGCCCATCAGTGCCGCCTCATCAGCGCACATCAGTGAAGGAGAAAAATTACTTATTTACAAAATTTTCTGACAGAAATTTTCTGTCTATTTCCTTTTTTTTTTTTTTTTTTTAGTAAAAAATAAAAAAACAGCTGTGATTAAATACCACCAAAATAAAGCTCTATTTGTGTGAAAAAAATGATAAAATTTTCATTTGGGTACAGTATTGCATGTTCGTGCTATTGTCATTCAAAGTGTGATAGCGCTGAATGCTGAAAATTGGCCTGGGCAGGAAGGGGGTGAAAGTGCCCTGTATTGAAGTGGTTAAAGAAGGAAATGTTTCTTCCAATTAATAAAGACCCACTGTACCCCAGTGCTAAGCCAAAAACCTAGGTCATCACTTGTTGTTTTTAATCAGCAGTGATGTAGGTAGATCAAAAAGACTGCCTCTATAGAAATTATTTATTATTATTCCGGAGTGATATAGCGCCAACAGTTTGCATAGTGCTTTACAACATGATTTCAAACTAATTTATATATATATATATATATATGAGTACACCCCTCACGTTTTTGTAAATATTTTATTCTATCTTTTCATGTGACAACACTGAAAAAATGACACTTTTCCGCTTCAATGTAAAGTAGTGAGTGTACAGCTTGTATAACAGTGTAAATTTGCTGTTCCTTCAAAATAACTTAACACACAGCCATTAATCTCTAAACCGCTGGCAACAAAAGTGAGTACACCCCTAAGTAAAAATGCCCAAATTGGACACAATTAGCCATTTTCCCTCCCTGGTGTCATGTGACTCATTAGTGTTACGAGGTCTCATTTGTGAATGGGGAGCAGGTGTGTTACATTTGGTGTTATCGCTCTCACTCTCTCATACTGGTCACTGGAAGTTCAACTTGGCACCTCATGGCAAAGAACTCTCTGAGGATCTGAACGAAATAATTGTTGCTCTACATAAAGATGGCCTAGGCTATAAGAAGATTGCCAAGACCCTGAAACTGAGCTGCAGCACGGTGCCCAAGACCATACAGCAGTTTAACAGGACAGAATCCACTCAGAACAGGCCTCGCCATGGTCGATCAAAGAAGTTGAGTGCACATGCTCAGCGTCATGTCCAGAGATTGTCCTTTGGGAAATAGATGTATGAGTCCTGCCAGCATTGCTGCAGAGGTTAAAGGGGTGGGTGGTTAACCTGTCAGTGCTCCATATTTCGCACACTGCATCAAATTGGTCTGCATGGCTGTCGTTCCAGGAGGAAGCCTCTTCTAAAGATGATGCACAAGAAAGCCCACAAACAGTTTGCTGAAGACAAGCAGACTAAGGACATGGATTACTGGAACCATCTCCTGTGGTCTGATGAGACCAAGAAAAACGTATTTGGTTCAGATAGTGTCAAGCGTGTGGGGCGGCAACCAGGTGAGGAGTAGAAAGAAAAATGTGTCTTGCCTACAGTCAAGCATGGGGGTGTGAGTGTCATGGTCTGGGGCTGCATGAGTGCTGCTGGCATTGGGGGGCCACATAAAGGAAACCATGAATGCCAACATGTACCGTGACATACTGAAGCAGACATTTGCATTTAGGGGTGTACTCACTTTTGTTGCCAGCGGTTTAGACAACAATGGCTGTGTGTTGAGTTATTTTGAGGGGACAGCAAATGTACACTGTTATACAAGCTGTACACTCACTACTTTACATTGTAGCAAAGTGTCATTTCTTCAGTGTTGTCACATAAAAAAATATAATAAAATATTTACAAAAATGTGAGGGATGTACTTACTTTTGTGAGATACTGTGTATGTGTGTATATATATATATATATATATTGTAGAGAGGCGAGTCCGTGTCACTGTGTTTATTAGCAATTTATGCATGATTTTTGGAGAGGCAAGCATGCTGATTGCACAGGTGTGGGCTGGGTTTATTATGGTCCCGGAGTTAGCACTCAGGGCGACTCCACCCGGCAGACAGGAGGTCTGGCCCAGGAGTCCCCGACACAACAGACAGGAGGTCTGTGTTTGGGAGTCAGGAGGGCTCCCACCTTCTCTAAGAGAGAGAGAGGCTGCAGGTGGCAGTTTGAGGCAGAGATAGTGCACCTCAGCACAGTGCAAAGCTGATCCCAAGTAAGCTACAAGGGAGCTTGACCGAAGGGTACTTGTGTTGGTCTGAGGAACACACCTAAGGCCTAGGCGTGAGGCCTGAAGCAGCTGTGTGGTAAGTGAGTAAGCCAGGAAGCTTAACCACTTAAGCCCCAGCCCTATTTCGGACACTTTTTGTTCACAAGTTAAAAACAGTATTTTTTCCTAGAAAACTACTTAGAACCCCCAAACAATATATATATTTCTTTAGCAAAGACTCTGAAGAATAAAATGTCGTCATTGCAATATTTTTTGTCACGCGGTATTTGCACAGCGGTCTTTAAAACGCCATTTTTTTGGAAAAATTTAGAAAAATCACATTTCACTGCATTTAAAAAATACTAAACAGTAAAGTTAGCCCATTTTTTTTGTATATTGTGAAAGATGATGTCACGCCGAGTAAATAGATACCCAACATGTTACGGTTTAAAATTGCACCCACCCCCCCCCCCCCCCCCCGTGGGACGACGACAAACTGCGGTCAATAGAGATCTCAATAGGCGACGTTTTAAATTTATTAAACGGTTACCAGTTTAGAGTTAGAGTGTATCTCTTTTTTTTAAAGTATTGCTCACGCTCTGGCGATCGCGGCGATACCTCACATGTGTAGTTTGAACAGCGATTTCATTTGCGGCTCGACTTCCGTATACGTTTTTTTTTGTGCGCGAGCTAACGGTGACGGGGGCGGCTACATTTTTTTCCCCATTTATTTTATTTATTTCTTTAACTTTATTACAGTTTAAAAAAAAAAATAAAAATCTGATCACTTTTATTGCTGTCACAAGCAATGTAAACATCCCTTGTGACAGCAATATGCAGTGACAGGTACACTTTATGGAGGGATCGAGGGTCTAAAAGACCCTAGACCCCTCCACTACACTTCCCTGTATGCAAAACGCCGAAAACTGCATTTTTGCATACAGCCGTTTTTCAAATTTGCCGCCTTTTGCAGCACAGTAACCCGGAAGTGACGTCATGGATGCCGCCTCCGGGTTACGTCATCGGAGACCCGATCAAAGCCATTTCCGGTATTGATCGGGACTCCATCCAGCTGGCGGACGTGCCAGCTGGGTGCTCGGGGCTCCCGGTGGGACGGGAGCCCCGGTAAAAGCCACGGAAGGCGGCAGGAGGGGGGGGGACGTCCCCTCTCGCCCCCCCCGGGTAACGATCGAGCGGCTCACTGACTTGCCTATTGGGAAGGGAGGGGTTAAGTGTGTCCTAGGGGCGTGCTTCTAACTGTGATGGGACATGTCTCCTAGTGTAAAAACACAGATCAACGGTTCTACATAGTAGAACTGTCTGATCTGCATTTTTACACAGGGAGAATGACAGGCGGCTTGTTTACATAAGCCGCTCTGCCTTTCTCCCGTTCTACCGACGATCGTAGTGTGACCGGCGGACATCGGGTCCGCCAGTCACACTCCCGCACTCCTCCGTGAATGAGCCGAGGCGGGCGCGCGCCTCAGCGCTCGCCCGCTCTTGGCTCTAAAGTGGATGACAGGCGAGTGGCGTAGATCTACGTCACTCTGCCTGGCTGGGGCTGACTGCCGCAGTAAATATACTGTGGGCAGTCGGCAACCGGTTAAATTACTGCACCAAGGGCATCTCTAAGGTAGCTGATAAAACACCAACGGGCAACTTAGAACAGAAGTTATATCACCCAGCAGGTTCATAAATACCTTTGAAAAAAAAAAACCTACAGATCTTTAAATCCTTTTCTAAGTCTTCTCATGTCAGTCAGGGCCTCTTCTGATTGTGGACTAAGATTCTTAGCCATCCCAAATGGTTTGCCCCAGCACTCTTTGAATTCAGTTAACTACCACCAGCTGGAAAACCTGTAATCCCATTTGTAAAGTTATAATTATTGTCTATAAGTACAATTATTATTGTGAATCCACCAAGTAGGTCAAAAATATTGTTTGAATGCCAGAGCCTACTAGAGACTGATATACAGTAAGCGCCGGTTCACATAGGAGCGACGCTACTTTCAGGGGCGACCTCCGAGATCGCGGTGCGAGCAGCGCGCCGCGACCTCGGAGCAGCCGCCACGGACTACATAACAATGAAGTCTATGGCGGTCGCCTCCTGGTCGCCCCAAAGAAGCTCCGGACCCTTTTTCTAGGTCGGAGCGACTTGTGTCGCTCCTATTAGAACGGGTCCGCAGCTTCCCTATGGGAGGCGACCTGCGGCGACCTGTGAGGCGACCAGGTCGCCTCACAGGTCGCCCTAGTGTGAACCGGGGCTTAATCTTTTCAGATTTTTATTTATGCAAAAGCCCAAATTATAGCAGTTTATATTTTGCAATATTGTAGTGTTACAGAACATTTGTTTCTTAATATTACTTTTCATACAAAAAGCGGAATTTAAATCAGAACACAGACCAGAGGGTACTGGTAATAAACGATAACATTGTGAACTTATATATCCTAACCTACAGTTTACAAGTAAGTATTTATTGTTATTTTAAGTGGATGTAAACCCTCACATATACCCAGCAAAGTGAACAGCCCCAGATGATACACTGAGATTAAACAAATCTCCCTACATACGTTTTATTTGTATATTTGCTGTCTTCAGCTTTCTACACGGTTTAGAAAGTGAATATCTTGTTCGAATTTTTTCTTCCTGTTCCAGCACTAGGTGCGGAGTCTTGGCATACACTGTGTGACAGCTGATTGGAGGAAAGGCACCCCCCCCAACTTACGCAGAGGAAGGAAGAAACATGCAGAGCTGTGCTGTGAATAGACCAGCTCTCTGCTTATCCATCTCTAAGCACCCACTCCAACACAAATTTCCAGCTGCTTTTATCTCCTGTGTAGAGAACTTGTCAGAAATTATCATGCTGGTTACAGAGGAACGGACACAGGACTTAGGGCTTTGGAGAGAGATAAGTAAATACTACAGATATATGTACCCAAGTGAAACTTAATGAATAGGGTTTACAACCACTTTAAGGCTCCATGCACGCTAACATTTTTTTAAGCTCCTAGCAGCTGTTATTAGCATTTTTTTGTGTCAATACATACTACTTTAGACTATTAGCGTTCTTTGAGCTTCAGTGTCTAAGAGCAGAAAACAAAATATTTTTGGGAGAGTTTTCCCAGCAGAAAAAAACGCTAAATGCTCCTAAATGCTAGTAAATGCTACTAATACCCTCCTAACCGCTATTTCAAGCAGCTTTATTTTCTTCATGTACACTAATAAAATGCTGAAGCTCCTAACAGCTTCTAAAATGCTACTAGAAGCAGGCACAAAAATGCTATTACCAGCGTTTTTCATCCAGCATTTTTTTTTTTCTAGAGTTTTCTGAGCTTATAAAAAACGCTAGTGTGCATGAAGTCTTAATGTTATTTCCCAACTTTTCTATGTTACGTTATTTTTTGTAAATTTGTTACCTGTAATCCTCTGGTATTTAGTGACATTGACTTGCAAATTAGAAGTGTTCCAAGCAGCCCAGATGCCATATCCTTCAAAACGTTAACAGTGCTGTGATATATTTTTGTCAAACATTGAGGATCATTTTTTGTGGGCTCATCATTCTCCAAAATTGTCCAGTAGTAGGTGACTGTTTCCCCAGGCATTACTGTATTATTCTGCATCTCCTCACCTAGTAAAAACATGCATATTATAACACTAAATACCCTTTAGATAAATAATGTAGCTTGCACTACAGCGACATAAACAGATAGGGAAATATAATCGATTTGCAGATTTTAGTGTTTTTTCAAAAAGAAAGCCTAGCACCAGCTGCTGTCTTTCTATTTATTGAAAACAATGTACACAGCCTACTCAAATCTGATGAATAAACTCAAGATAACATTAGCCATGTTGTGCCAATGCTGTGGGATTATACAACCATGCACACAATCCACTAATAAGAATTAGGTAAGCATACAGTCCACCATGCGTGATTTAAGTGAGTCTCTAAATGAGTGATATCCATGGAAACCAACTCCAATGAGATCTGTGATGCCTGTGACCAACACCACCACAAGTGAGTC
>NC_138769.1:214409689-214424689 GCF_965119305.1 Pelophylax lessonae | reverse complement strand
GTGCAACGTTTTTTTTTTTTTTTTCTAATTTCCCTCCCTAGTTCCGCTCCCATGCAGCATTGCTGCTGCAGGGAACGGAACTAGGAAGTGATCAGACCGACGGAGGGACGGAGGAGCGGCGGGACTCTCTGCTGGCGATCTCAGCAATGAGAGATCATCGCTGGATCGCCAGGATAAGGTAAGAGAACACCGCTGCGCTCTCTGCAATCCACCCCGAGCGTGACTCGGGGTTACCGCTCCTGATATGAAAAATCAACCCCGAGGTAAGAGAACACCGCTGCGCTCTCTGCAATCCACCCCGAGCGTGACTCGGGGTTACCGCTCCTGATATAAAAAATCAACCCCGAGTCACGCTCGGGATTACCGCCAAGGAGGGTAGGGGGCAGGCGCGCACTGCCGTCAGCGCGCTCTCGCTCCTGCCCCCGCTCGTTAGCTTGGGAGCCAGTGCATGTGACCGTTGGCTCTGATGGCCGCTGGCCACTCGCGATCTCCCGCAGCCGTCTGTCATTCTCCCTGAAGTTATGACAGAGGCTATGTGATCCTGCTATATAGGATTGCATTACTTCATAAGCCACGCCCCCTGACAGTTAGAATCATGCCCCTAGGGACACATTTAACCCCTTGATCACACACACACTGTTAACCCCTTCCCTGCCAGTGTCATTTTTACAGTAACAGTGCACATTTTTAGCACTGATTACTGTAGTAATGTCACTGGTACCCCCAAAAGTGTCAAAAATATCAGTTAGGGGTCCAATCTGTGCGCCACAATGTCGCAGTCCTGCAAAAAAATCACAGTCGGCCGCCAGTACTAGTAAAAAACAATAACTTTTGCGCAAACCGATCAAAATACGCTTTTTGCGATTTTGTTTTACCAAAAATATGTAGCAGAAAACAAATTGGCCTAAAATGTAAAAAAAATTTGATTTTTACATTTTTTTTTGAGAATTTCATATAAAAGAATGTGAAAAATATTGTAATTTTTTCAAAATGGTCGCTCTTTTTTTTGTTTATAGCACACAAAATAAAAATCGCACAGGTGATCAAATACCACCAAAAGAAAGCTCTATTTGTGGGGGAAAAAAGGACGTCGATTTCGTTTGGGTACAGCGTCGCACGAATGTGCGATTGTCCATTAAAATAATGCAGTGCTGAATCGCAAAATAGGGCCTGGTCATTGAGCAGCCAAATCCTCCGGGGCTAAAGTGGTTAAGTGGACCTCAATATAAACATCAAGGTCATACACACTCATAGGAGTTTGATTCTTATCTCTTTCTCCTCCGTTCCTTTATTTCTCCTCGCTTCTTCCTCAGCTCGACACCCATATATCCAGTCACATGGAAACAGAAATGGGACCAATGGTGTACGCTATTTAAAAAAAAAATCTTTATTTAAAAATCATATATTATTCCACTTACATTAAAAGAGAACTCACAGTGATATATTATGTGCATAACCAGAACTTATCCATAAAACCAGATATTTCTTATTAGTAACAAGACATGTTCATCTTACGTCTCCTGCAGCATGGCTCTGCCCCTATACGTGTTACGTCCCAAGGGCTTTCTCAGTAGGCGTTGTTGGCATGCGGACTTCCACACAATTTACAATTTATCAGCTGAAGTTTAAGCAGTATTTCTTAAAAAAATGCTATTAGGACATTTTTGCCTTTCCTAATAGAATCCAGTGTTAACATGTTTATGTTGTGAATATTCAACATATTAACAGTTATTAGAGGGGTAGGTTCCTGTTTATATCTTAACCCCTTGCCGACCGCCGCCCGACTATATACGGCGGCGGTCAGCCCCTCCAAGGCAAAGTACGTCACTAGCCTGGAAGCCATTAGGGAAAAAAAAAAAAAAAAAAGAAGAGGGAAGCGCCTCTTGAGTGTGGTAAAAAGCACAATTTATTACAAGACAATGTAGTAACTTACATATAAGTAAGCTGGTAAGTGCATGGCTCTCCGAGGGCGGCTGCTGGAGATTGCATCCAAGTATCCAGGTGTCCAGGCGTAGGCTTAATGTCCAGAAACTGGTGGAGACTCTGCTCAATTCTTCCGGAAGTGCCGTGCAGCGGTGGAGACTTGTGCGGCGGCCGGGAGTCAGCGGAGGCGTCTGACGTCACAGGTAGGTGTGGGCAGTCTGGGCTTCACAACTAGTTCCCTTTTATCCTCAGAGACTTGCACAATGGACTTATAATCCCCACCTTGTGCTAATTGTCAGTACAGCCCCTAACAACATGCTGAATATTGTCCTGGCCATTCATTTAAGACATACCACTCCTTACTGTATTGTTATTGTATATTCCTCTGCATTATCTATGAGCGCCATACCACCTATATATCTGGAAGCCATTAGGGGGCGAGCACGCGCCGCCGGGGGCGAGCGGGTGCCGCCGAGGCGCGCTCCCGCCCCCGCTTGTTCCCTAAGAAGCCCGCATGTGTGACCGGCAGACCCGATGTCCGCCGGTCATTCGCGATCGTCGGGTGGAGAGGGAGAAAGGCAGGCGGCTAATGTAAACAAAGCCGCCTGTCATTCTCCCCTGTGTAAAAGCACAGATCATACGGTCCTGCTATGTAGGACCATTGATCTGTGCCGTTACACACACAGCCACATCCAATCACAGTTAGAAGCACGCCCCTAGGGACACACTTAACCCCTCCCTCTCCAATAAAGTTAACCCCTTCCCTCCCAGTGTCATTTTTACAGTAACAGTGCATATATATAGCACTGATTACTGTAGTAATGTCACTGGTACCCCCAAAAGTGTCAAAAATGTCAGTCAAGGGTCCGATCTGTCCGCCGCAATGTCAAAGTGCCTCAAAAAAATCGCAGATCGCCGCCATTACTCGTTAAAAAAAAACAATAAAAATGACAAAAATCTTTCCCTTAGTTAGTAAACGCAATAACTTTTGCGCAAACCAATCAAAATACGCTTTTTGTGATTTTTTTTACCAAACATATGTAGCAGAAAACAAATTGGCCTAAAATGTTAAAAAATTTAGATTTTTACATTTTTTGGGGGGAATTTCATATAAAAAAATTTGAAAAATATTGTTATTTTTGCAAAATTGTCGCTCTTTTTTTGTTTATAGCGCATGATCAAAAAATCGCACAGGTGATCAAATACCACCAAAAGAAAGCACTGTTTGTGGGAAAAAAAGGACGTCAATTTCATTTGGGTGCAGCGTTGCATGACTGAGCAATTGTCCGTTAAAGTCACGCAGTGCTGAATCGCAAAATAGGCCCTGGTCAGGAAGGGGGTAAAATCTTCCGGGGCTTAAGTGGTTAACATGGTGATGAATATTATTACTGATACTAATGTTGATTCCTGCAATGTTAGTGTAATGATTGTAAAATATCTTTTAATTTTTTTGTGATCGGACAGATTTTTCATCTGGAAAAAAAAGATTCAAGATTTACGAATATTTATTGCCAAAGTAATGTGCTAACAAAAGTCCTCCAATCTGGAGACAGGAAATAGACATATGGGCTGCCACCATGCTAGACATATCCACACTCTCGACATTCCTAGTCAAAAAAATATTATTAGTCTCCCCACCCCAGTCAGCAAATCGTCCCCAAGAATTTGGAAATTTATTGGCCTTCCAATTAGTGTCTGTCGGTTGCATCATAACCTTGTTTCCATAGACATGTTTATACTAACCATTGCTTTAACCACTTTACCACCGGAGGATTTTGCTGTCTTACATCCAGGCCACTTTTTGTGATTCGGCGCTGTGCGACTTTAACTGACAATTGCGCGGCCGTGCGACGCCGTACCCAAACGAAATTTGCGTCCTTTTTTCCTCACAAACAGAGATTTCTTTTGGTGGTATTTGATCACCTGTGCGATTTTTACTTTTTGCGCTATAAACAAAAAAAAAGCGTAAATTTTGAAAAAATAACAATATTTTTCACATTTTTTGAATATGGAATTCCCCCCCAAAAAAATGTAAAAATCAAAATTTTTTTAAATTTTTGGCCAATTCGTTTTCTGCTACCTATGTTTGGTAACAAAAATCACAATAAGCGTATTTTTATTGGTTTGCGCAAAAGTTATTGCGTTTACTAACTAAGGGAAAGATTTCTGTCATTTTTGGTGTTTATTTTTTTTAACGAGTAATGGCGGCGATCTGCGATTTTTTTTGCGGGACTGTGACATTGCGGCGGACAGATCGGACCCTTGACTGACATTTTTGACACTTTTGGGGGTACCAGTGACTATACATATGCACTGTTACTGTAAAAATGACACTGGCAGGGAAAGGGTTAATTTTATTGGAGAGGGAGGGGTTAATGTATGCCTGGTGCTTACTGACATGTGTGGGGGGAGGTGAATGAGTGATACAGGGACAGATCGCAGATTCAGCTATGCTGAATCCTGCAATCTGTCACTGTTTGTCACTTAGGAGATCCGCCCGCTTTATTTACACAAGTGGGCGGATCTCCGGACTCAATTCCCCGATGATCGGGGAAGAGCGGCGGTGATCACCGCCGCTCCTCCCCTGGCCTGACTCCCGCTGCGACTGAATATAGTGGGAGCGAGCCTCCAGCGGCGCGTGAGCGCTGCCCACAAGGGGAGGAGTCCAGCGACGTAGGTCTACATCGCTGGAAGGGGAACGAGCCACTTTGCCGCAGTACAGTCAACGTGACTGGTCGGCAAGTGGTTAAACCAATATAATAGAGACATTTGATACAGATATGCCATTATGATTTGCAATCGTGCAAATCATGTGTCTACTTTTAAAGTACAGTATTTGTGAACCATAACTCAAACAACTCATTCAGTTTAAAATAGAAATTAAAGGCAAAACAAGCTTGATTATTGGAGGACAGACAGGCTGTTCTCCCAGCACAACCAGAGAAGGGACAAGTGGACCATGCTGAGATGGATGTGCACTTATGCCCAGCCTGGTCAGTTTCAAATAGGAAAGCTGGTGCACTGGCTGGAAGACAAGGGATTATACACAAAGGAAGCAATACAAAGAGAACAGGATACTTTTTTCATACAAGTATATAGTACAGCAAACACATATCAGGAATATGAAATGAGGGAGTAATATATTCTTTAACAGCTACAAAGACATTAGAATTGCTATAAGGGACATAAGAGCCCAGAGACATAAATAATTCTCCCATAGCTCCAGGTTTTCAAGGAACTTTACAATCTTTTTCAATTTCCCCATGTACTGTATTCATTCATTTACATCCCTTTATTAGAAATGTATAATGCAAAGTATGAGATTTATTAGCCATTTAGCTTAATAAACCTACAGCCCTGGAATAAATTATGCATTAATTTTGTGTCCCCATATATGCCTGGAAGAATAGTCTGTCTTTCGTTCATGGCAACCAATAAGATATACTGCTGTACTTGCTTTTACTGTCCCTGGCAACAGGAGCAAGAAAAGCTGGTTTGTTGCTATGAGAAAAATACACATGATTCCAAAGTCTTGCACTCCATAGCTGAGGCTCCATGTGTTTTTGTGTTGGAGCAGATTTCCATGTTATAGATATATTTTGAATGTTTATTATTCAGCAAAGATTAACATGCTTAAGGTTGTTGGTCTTGGTAGGGTTTAGGCTAACTTCTAATATAAGTTACCGGCAGTCAGAATAGATCACTCTTCAAATACTTTAAAAAAGAGTTGCTTCAAGCAGGGCTGATGCAAGGATTTTTTACACCCTTTGCTGAAACCTAATTTTGCCGCCCCCCCCCCTGGCTTAGTGGCACCGGTGGTGGTGGGAGGATGGGATGAGATGGGTGGCAGAAATGGTGGAATGGGATCAGTGGCAGCGGTGGTGGGATGGGATGAGCGGCAGCGGTGATAGGATGGGACGAGCGGTAGCGGTGATGGGAGGGGAGGGAGCAGGGATGGGATGAGTGGCAGCAGTGATGGGATGGGATGGGTGGCAGCAGGGATGGGATGACTGGCAGCGGTGATGGGATGGGATGAGTGGCAACAGTGATGGGATGGGATGAGATGAGTGGCAGTGGTGATGAGATGGAATGGGATGGGATGAGTGGCAACAGTGATGGCATGGGATGAGATGAGTGGCAGTGGTGATGGAATGGGATCAGTGACAGCTGTGGTGGGGTGGGATGAGAGGCAGCAGTGATGGGATGAGTGGCAGCGGTGGTGGGGGGGATGGAATCAGTGGCAGCTTTGGTGGGATTGAATGGGATGAGTGGCAGCAGTGGTGGGGGGATGGGCAGAGATGGGATGAGTGGCAGCAGTGGTGGGGAGATGGGATGAGTGGCAGCGGTGGTAGAAGTATGGGATATGAGTGGTAGCAGTGATGGGATGGGATGGAATGGGATGGGATGAGTGGTGGCTTTGGGGGGGGATGGGATTAGTGGCAGCTGTGGTGGGATGGGATGAGAGGCAGCAGGGATGGGATGGGATGGGGTGGGATAGGGTGGGATGGGATGAGTGGCAGCAGGGATGGAATGGGATGAGTGGTATCAGGGATGGGATAGGTGGCAGCAGGGATGGGATGGGAGGAGTGGCAGCAGTGATGGGATGGGTGGCAGCAGGGATGGGATGGTATGAGTGAAAGCAGGGATTAGAGGGGATGAGTGGCAACAGGGGTGGGATGGGATGAGTGGCAACATGGATGGGATTGGAGGAATGGCAGCAGGGATGGGATGAGAGGAGTGGCAGCAGGGATGGGATAGGGTGAGTGGCACCAGGGATGGGATGGGATGAGAGGAATTGCAGCAGGGATGGGATGGGATGAGTGGCAGCAGGGATAGGATGAGGGGCAGCAGGGATGGAATGGGATGAGTGGCAGCAGGGATGGGATGGGATGAGTGGCAATAGAGATGGGAGGGAATGTGAGGAGTGGCAGCAGGGATGGGATGGGATGAGGGGCAGCAGGGATGGGATGGGATGAGGTGCAGCAGAAATGGGACGGGATGAGTGGCAGCAGGGATGGGATGGGGATGAGTGGCAGCAGGGATGGGCTAGGATGAGTGGCAGCAGGGATGGGATGGCATGAGTGGCAGCAGGGATGGGATGGAATGAGTGGCAGATGGGATGGGATGGGTGGCAGCAGGGAAGGAGAGAAGTTGCAGCAGGGATGGGGGAGGGGAAATGGGATCAGTGGTGATGGGATGGGATAGGATGAGTGGCAGAGGTGATGGGGGGATAGGGATGAGATCAGTGGCAGTGCCAGCCCCCCCCCCTCCACAGGTCTCATCCCTATTTCCCCCCATCACCTCTACGGCAGGGGGGATCGGGAGCGAGTACTCACTTTGCCAGTCGATGGATTCCTTCTCAGTCTCTTCATGCGCCTCCAGTGATGGCTCTGATGACATGGGGACACCTCGTAGACCTCTTCCAACCTTACCTCTATTGGATGTCAGCTAGTCAGCTGACTTTGTCCTTCAGTTTCCTCCTCCCTACAGGCTATATGGCTTCTCTCTGGAGAGAATGGGCAGTGACAGTGCTCAGCCTCCCCAGCGGTGAGCGAGAAGGACAGCAGGTGGCCCCCCACAGTGGCAGAACGGGCAAGCGACTACCTGCCCCCCTAGTTTTGGTCCTAGCGGCGCCCCCGACTTGTGTGCGCTCTAGGCCGGCGCCTACCTTGCCTATAGGTGGCACCGGCCCTGGCTTCAATCACAGCAAGTACAAAAGAAATAGCAAAAAACATATTTTTAATCTTGAATATCACAAGAATTTTAAGAAAACAATAACCCAAAGATAAAAGCCTCTTAGATCCGTATGGATTCTAAAACCCGCGTTTCCTGTGAAAATATATAGGTAATAGCTAACAGAATTGGAACAAAGGAATTCTCCTCTTACCAGAACTCAGGTTTATATGTACATGAATGAATTCATGACTACAAAGTTATTATTCATATATGAAACTTGAAATTAGCGTAAAGTGTCAAATATGCTACCAAGGACCCAAGGTTAAAAAAAAAAAAACAGATCAAGGGGAGCAATGTGTTTTCATAAAAATGTAAGTGTGACTATATATAGATGCTCTGTAACCCCTAGTGCAGGCAGTACTAATTCCTTTAGTGTGAAGTAAATCAGACCATAAAAAAAACAGACAATTGAAAAAGAAAATGCAGAAAGGAGGATATTTTGCTACCAAGGAAGAAAAAGATGAAGGTACTATGGGGATTAAAACATTTGACATGTTGAACGGTCTCTTCGAAAACTAACATGGCTGGCTTGCTAAGCAATGAAAATGTATGTGCCAAGAAAAAGTGCAAGTCAAATAAATTTGTAAAAGTTATGCTGTTGGAGCAAAAAAAAAGGCAATGTATGTATGGGTATATAGTCTGTCACAAAAGTGAGTACACCCCTCACATTTTTGTAACTATTTTATTATATCTTTTCATGTGACCACACTGAAGAAATGAGACTTTACTACAATGTAAAGTAGTGAGTGTACAGCTTGTATAACTGTGTAAATTTGCTGTCCCCTCAAAATAACTCAACACACAGCCATTAATGTCTGGCATCAAAAGTGAGTACACCCCTAAGTGAAAATGTTCAAACTGGGCCCAATTAACCATTTTCCCTCCCTGGTGTCATTTGACCCATTAGTGTTACAAGGTCTCAGGTGTGAATGGGGAGCAGGTGTGTTAAATTTAGTCTTATCGCTCTCACTCTCTCACACTGGTCACTGGAAGTTCAACATAGCACCTCATGGCAAAGAACTCTCTGAGGATCTGAAAAAAAGAATTTTTGCTCTAAATAAAGATGGCCTGGGCTATAAGAAGATTGCCAAGACCCTGAAACTGAGCTGCAGCATTGTGGCCAAGACCATACAGCGGTTTAACAGGACAGATTCCTCTCAGAACAGGCCTCGCCATGGTCGACCAAAAAAAATTGAGTGCTCAGCGTCAGAGGTTGTCTTTGGGAAATAAACGTATGAGTGCTGCCAACATTGCTGCAGAGGTTGAAGGGGTGGGAGGTCAGCCTGTCAGTGCTCAGACCATACGCCGCACACTGCATCAAATTGGCCTGCATGGCTCTGTCGTCCCAGAAGGAAGCCTCTTCTAAAGATGATGCACAAGAAAGCCCGCAAACAGTTTGCTCAAGACAAGCAGACTAAGGACATGGATTACTGGAACCATGTCCTGTAGTCTGATGAGACCAAGAAAAAATCATTTGGCTCAGATGGTGTCAAGCTTGTGTGGCGGCAACCAGGTAAGGAGTACGTCTTACCTACAGTCAAGCATGGTGGTGGGAGTGTCAAGGTCTGGGGCTGCATGAGTGTTGCCGGTACTTGGGAGCTACAGTTCATTAAGGGAACCATGGATGCCAACAAGTACTGTGACATACTGAAGCAGAGCATGATCCCCTCCATTCGGAGACTGGGCCGCAGGGCAGTATTCCAACATGATAACGACCCCAAACACACCTCCAAACAGACCAATTCCTTGCTGAGGGTAAAGGTGATGGACTGGCCAAGCTTGTCTCCAGACCTAAACCCTATTGAGCATCTCTGGGGCATCCTCAAATGGAAGGTAGAGGAGCGCAAGGTCTCTAACATCCACCAGCTCCGTGATGTCATCATGGAGGAGTGAAAGAGGACTCCAGTGGCAACCTGGGAAGCTCTGGTTAACTCCGTGGCCAAGAGGGTTAAGGCAGTGCTGGAAAATAATGGTGGCCACACAAAATATTGACACTTTGGGCCCAATTTGGACATTCAGGGGTTTACTCACTTTTGTTGCCAGCAGTGTGTTGAGTTATTTTGAGGGGACAGCAAATTTACACTGTTATGCAAGCTGTACACTCATTACTTTACATTGTAGCAAAGTGTAATTTCTTCAGTGTTGTCACATGAAAAGATATAATAAAATATTTACAAAAATGTGAGGGGTGTACTCACTTTTGTGAAAGACTGTATATATGTAATTAGAACATCCATTGCAGCGTATGAAACCAGGTAAATGTGGGCATATCATCTTATACTTACTATGATTTCTCCCAGAATGTCTTTTTTACTTTTTATTTTGCTGTTTTTTTACAATGTCTTGTAATATTAGTATCCACCTCATGAACTTTTGTGGACTGCTTGTTGTACCCCATTAATGTAAAGCTTTCTGTTGAACTGCCAAAGAATACAAGTGGGAAAAAAAATCTTAAAGCTACTCTATCAGTCAAAAAAAATTGGTTATTTAAAAGGTAAAATAAAATCTTAAAAAAGAAGAGGATCCAGCTACTCTGTGCATAAACCATTGCACAGAGCAGGTACATATAACATGTGTGTTATTTGAAAATAGGCCAAGTAATATAAATGGTAATTACAGACCAATCAGCCTAACATCAATAGTATGTAAACTGCTGAAGGGAATGATAAACACTGTATCATTAGTAGTAAAAAAACATGGATTTATGAAAGACCGTTCCTGCCAGACAAACCTTTCTTTGAGGGGGTAAGTTTTCATTTTGATAGAGAAAGGTCTGCAGATGTAGTGTATCTGGATTTCACTAAGACATTTGATACAGTACATAAATGATGGAAAACTGGCCACAGAAGGGCTTTTTTAGGGTAATGATTAATGGTGTATTTTTTTTAATGGTTTTGAGTTGTATGCGGGGTACCTCAGAGCTCTGTCCTGAAACTAATTTTGTTTAACTTGTTCATAAACTATATACAGGTTGGAATAAAAAGTTGGTACACAGCTAAGCAGGGAAATCACTTTAAAAAAAGATTTAAAAATGTTAAAAGAAAACCTAGGTAACATAGAAGATAAACAGCTAAATGACAGGAGAGCTTTAATATAGGGAGCTAAAAATATGAATTGAAGTTCCTTGCTAGGGGGAGAACCTCTGAGGGAATCGAGAATGGAAAAGGATCCGGGGTCCTAGTAGATCACAGACTCAGCAACAGCATGCAATGCCAAGCTACAGCAAGCAATAGCAGACTATTAGCATGCATTGAAAAGGGTATTTATTCAAGAGATAATGCTATATGTATTCCACTTTGGAAAAAACTTTGGTTCCACCACCAGTTCTGGTCACCACTCTGTAGAAAGGATTACTTTGAAAGTCCAATCAAATATATTTGTATAGACTATTGGATATTGTACCTTGCTGTTCTATTTAATGAAATTCATTATTTGTAAATTCTTTATTGCAAAGTATCTGAATAAAATCTTTGAAAAAGGAAAGTCCAGGGAAGGGCAACAAAGCTAATAGGGGGCTGGAGGACCTCAGCTATGAGGAATGACTAAAATCATTAAACTTTAATTGAATGATAACTCTTTAACCTAAGGTCTCTAAAGAAGACACATGACCACACAATGAAGTTGGACGAGAAGTGGTTCAAACTTAAACTGCTTAAGAGGTTCTTTACTGTTAAGCAGTAAGGATGTGGAACTAACTTCCACACTTGGTAATGTGTAGATAACTTCAAAAAATGTTGTTTCTTAGCAAACACAATGTACAGGGATATTGAAACTTATAGCGACATACACAATCACACACTTTGGTTGAACTGGATGGACTGGTATCTTTATTCAACCTTACAAACTATGTTACTATGTTAACTAGTTTATTTTATTACGCATTCTTTGTTTTTGTGTTTTTGTGACAAGACAAATGAAGATGCTACTTTGTCACTAGCACATGCACTAAAATCTGACAGAGCTAAAGCAATGGTGCTACAACCACCAAAATATTTTGATATTGAGGAAGCCTGCAAAATCTGGGCCTATTTATCAATGTAAGGAGTGCTCTTTTGACACCTTTGTACTTTTGGGCCCCATTTACACTTGCAATTAGCGATAACAAATGGAGTCCTAGCAGGGGTTCTGAGTAATTAACGGCAGGCAGAAGCCACAAAGCAAAGGGATGCTGGCAGCTCCTGCAGCTCATCCAGGCCGCTCACATGTAATTGATCAAATAGCGATTACCTGTGAATGATTGGCCCTGGATGCAGACAGCAGAGAGGGCAAATCATTCACAGGGATTACATGCAAGCAGCTGAAATTAGCTGCAGGAGCTGACAGCCTCCAATTGGTTTAAATTGGGTTTGTTTCCCGTAGCTGATTCTTGGAAACCCTCACTGGGTCTCCCGCATGTAATTGCTAATGGCCCTATTTCCAAGTGTAAATAGGACCTTGTGTTAGGTCACTACTTGCTTCTTTGCTTTCTTCTCCATGTTGTAGGCTATTCAGAGCTGTTCAGCTCTTTTAGGCAAAAACAGCCTAGCATTAGCACCAGTTAAGAATTATTACTCAGTGACTTTCTGAGGCAGGGTTACTTTGTGCCAAACAGTCCAAGCAGCTTCAGAGCTGCTTCAAGCTAGATGTGGTTACTTGTGCTAATAATGGGCACAATAAAAGGTTTACCACATGGTAAAAAGCCCATATAAGATTTTTGTTTTTAGCTTGGCAGCTGACCATCACATTTACAGTCTAGGTCAGTGGTCTCCAAGCTGCAGCCCTGCGGCCAAATGCAGCCCTTTGGTTTGCCTTTATCTGGCCCTTGGGGCACCATTCCATTCACTGACACCAATAATGGTAGTACAATTCCTCTCACTGACACCAAAGAAAGGGCAAAAGTTTCCAACTGACACCAATGGGGCAGAATTATTTTCTTTGACACCAACAATGGGGCACCATTCCTTCCCCTGAGCACAAGGAGGAAGCATTGGTCCTCCCACTGACACCAAAGATAGGTAATCATTTACTACAACTGGACGGCAGGACATTTTCTACTCAAACTGGCCTTAGTCCAGCCCCCCTAAAGTCTTAAGGACAGTAAACTGGCCCTTTGTTTAGAAAGTTTAGAGACCCCTGATCTGGGTCTATGAACTGAAGGACTGAAGTTAAAAAAAAGAAAGAAAGAATTATGAATTTTGAAATGTATTTGGAAGTTTTCTAGTTTGTTTTAAGCTTGTTGCACATGTTACAAATAATTGTACAATCTCCTTTGTTAATTTACCAACAACTATGCAGTGTGAGTATCTATTCAAAATTCATTTTATTTATTTATTTTTTTCGGAAATGCAATAATGCATTAAAATTGTTGGAAAATCCTAGCGTGATTTTATGACCACATTGCAGCAGGCACGTTTAGATTAAAGTTAGCAAAAAATGTAAAAAAAAGCACAACCTGTGAAAGAAGATCATTTACACTTGCATATCCTACCATCAAAAATTTGAAAAATGTTCACATCTGACACACATCTGACACTTCTGGGAGTGTCAGATGCCTGCACTACAAGCTGATGACATCTTTCAGGCTTTAACTTATACAGTACTGTTTGTTATTTACAATAGTCACATTAATGCTTATTATAATGTCATTTGGATCTTAACATTCTTATCTGTGTGATTATCTTACTACTGGCATTTCAAATTTAATAAAAACCTTATATGTTTTTGAGTATTAGTTTGATAAGATATCAGGTCTTTCTATTTACTTTTAAAGGGGTTGTAAAGGAAAACCTTTTTTTTTTTTTGTAAAATAACAAACATGTCATACTTACCTGTTTTGTGCAATCGAATTGCACAGAGCGACCCGATCCTCCTCTTCTGGGGTCCCCTGCCGGTGCTCCTGGCTCCTCGACTCTTGCTGGTGCCCAATAGGAAGCTGATTTCTATGGGGATATTCGTGCGAGCTCGCTCCCAAGACCTATCGCTGCGTCCATTGACATGTTGAATGGATCCTGCTAATAAGGAAGTACAGCCAGCTCTTCCGTATTGGGCCCAGGCCCCATCAGTTCAAAAGGAGCACCTCAGGAGTGGTTGTAAGTTTTGAAGCACCCAGTACTTTTTTGGCACTTTCTCAGTGGTCTTTATTTCACATCCATTGTATTATAATTCTGATTTAAATTGCACTTTCCACAGTATTTTAACACTTGCACTTTATGGAATTTCTATATACAACCTTATTTGTCAGATTTATGTAAGGTTGAATTCACGCGTGTTCAAATAAACAGAAAAAATGCAATCTTTTACGTTATCACTTTTTTATGCAAAGGTTTTTTGTTGGATTAGTTTAGAGTTGATTGTCTCATTTATTTAAAGGAACAGGGCACTCTTTTGTATTTGTAGTTCAAAAAAGGGGGCCCGGGCACCTGCTGAGCAGGAGGACCAGCTATACTGCCTTACTGCACACAGGCACCGATCCTCTTCTGACTCTTCTGCTGCAGGGAAAAGGGGGAGTAGATGCTAGAACTGATCCCCCTGCAGTGCTGCCGGCTTCTCCTCCACTTCCTCTGGCTGTGCTGCGAGGGGATCACTTCTAGCATCTATTCCCCCATCCGCCTACTTACTGGGTTTGCCTGTGTGCCCCTTTTCCCCACAGCATTTCCGGCTTCCCTTCCTACTGTCAGCTGCTGCGGGCACACAAGGGGATTTTTCAGGATGGAAAGTAGGGGAATGGGGAGGTATATATGTCATATATTAATGATTTTAGTGTATTTTAGCAAAAATATAATTTTAGATTTTCTGTGGGAGGGAGGGGAAGGGGGAGGGAGCGGGCCCCTGTCAGGTAGGCAATATGGGCCCCCATGATTTTTAACAGCAGCCCTGGCTCTTGCTGCTATTGATCTGCCAGGGGAAGAGGGACAAAGTCAGGAGAGTCGCAGCTCTCATGCACAGCGCTTGATCGCGATAGGGCTCAGGTAAGTATGGGGGGGGGGGAGAGGGGGGAGTCTATGACACAGGTTTTTTTTACCTTAATGCATAAAATACATTAAAGGTAAAAATCCTTGAGGCTTTAGAACCACTTTAACTTTCTGTTGTGGACTAGGTATGGGTGAAGCAACTTGCCAGAGGCTCTATCCAGTCAGCCCAATTCTATTGAGACAGAAATTTGAAATTTTTTGCTATTCAAACAAGCAGCACCTACTTTGTCCACGGTGTTTCACCATTGCGCTTTTTTGGCTGGCATAGTTATATGGCCAAGGTACAGGATACTGTAAATTCAGTTTTTATCTATTGTTCTTTTATACATTTTTGTAATAAAATGTAACTTTTTATACATGTACATTGTGCAATCGTTCTTTTCTGGTACCA